>NW_027286974.1:3133417-3150917 GCF_022747635.1 Hetaerina americana | reverse complement strand
TTACTGTGTTGTTTTTCGCATTGTTTACTGAAGATTTCACGATGAGGAAGGTGTGCGCCAAGCTAGTACCTAAAGGTGTGTGCCGCAACACGCTAATAGTCTGTGAGTTCCTGACCAAACAACACCAGGCAATGCTGCCCAACCCAACTCCAAATTATAGTCCTGACGTCTCCTTAGCAGAGACTTCTTTTTGTGACCCTTGGATTAAAGGCAGTCCCGAAAAGGAACCCGTTTTATCATCCAATCAGAAGAGATACAATCAGCCCCTCTGTGACTAGAAGACCTTTAGCGAGAGAGAGGTCCTCGGAAGATGCCTTCCTGGGCACGTACCGGTACCACGGCAGAGTCAGCTGGAATAAATATGTAGAGGAGGCCCAAGGAAAGAGTACTTTGAAGAATATTAAGAGTTTGTGCAAATCTATTCAATAAATTACTTGGCAAATTGCATTGCTGTCAGAAGACCCCTAGTATTTTCTTCAATATGTGAATAGAGTTCACTTGATTCTCTCTTATCAAATGTTTTCTCTACATCTATGAAGCATAACTGTCCCTGAGTTAACTGTAACTGAGTTTATGCAAATCTCTTTAATAAATTACTTTTCAAAAATTATTGCATTAGTGTTGGGATGTACCCTGTATGTTTTTCAAGTAGTCTATAGGATATACACTTATATTTTGGTTCCTTTCTGAATGTAATTCCGACTAATTCTCTGCAAATTGCAAAACTCTTTCAGATTGTGGAAAAGGACGAGATAGTGTGAGGAATATTCTGCATATGTGTCAATATTGCAATGATGGATTTGCACAAAAGGAAGACCTCGAAGCACATGTTATGCGTCGGCACTCTGCGAAGGCAAGGGACATCAGACGTGGCGTTGATTCCGAGGCTTATGAGTGCGCAAGTGACGTTGAAGGGGAATCCAAGACTTACAAGTGCGCAATTTGTTCCAGAGCATTCCCGTTGAAGTACAAACTGAAAAGACATGTCCTGATACACACGGGGGAAAGACCTCACAAGTGCGAGATATGTCTGAAGGGTTTCCATCACAAACAACACCTCGAGGGTCACATGTTGACACATACCGGGGAAAGACCTCACAAGTGTCCCGTTTGTCCAAAGGCGTTCACCCTCAAACAACACCTTCGTAAGCATGTGCTTCTGCACAGCGAGGATAGATGTCACAAATGCGAGATGTGTCCGAAAACATTCAAGTTGAAAGAAGAACTTAAGGAACACAGATTGACGCACAAGGGGGAGAAGCGTCACAAGTGTGAGGTTTGCGCGAGGGCTTTTACGCAAAAGGCAAACCTTCAAAGGCACTCTTTGGTACACACGGGCGAACGACCTCACAAATGCGAGATATGTCCGAAAAGTTTCCATCAGAAGCCGCATCTCGAAGGTCATATGTTGACCCATACGGGAGAAAGGCCTTTCAAATGCGACCTCTGTCCCCAGACTTTCAATTTCAAACAGTCCCTCAAAGGTCATATCTTGAGCCATACCGGAGAGAAACCGCATAAATGTGAGGTCTGTTCGAAATCGTACCGACACAAACAACACTTGAAAGTCCACATGGCACACCACAGAGATAATCCCCAACAACGCGACGCTTGCTGAAGGACTTAAACGCAAAGATACAGCATTAAAATGCATATGAAAGTCCTCACAGAAGTGTTGTGCCACAAGGAAGTATTAAAATATCTATATGTTGTGGTAATTAATGCCTAATATTAATACCTGGTTCATTTAATGAATCCAGGAGCCATATATATGCCTGCTCTATTGCTTTGAGTTTAAGAGGAGGGTTAAGAAGAGCGGGAGAGATGATAAGATGGATACACTATGGCATTTATTAAAGGGAAAGTGTTGTGTTTGGAGGCGTGTTTGGGGATGGGGAGCATATCAATCAGGGAAGGATTCTTACTTGGAGGCAGAAGGTGTTTATTGATTATAGTATTGAGTCCACATGGCACACCACAGAGATAATCCCCAACAAGGAGACGCTTGCTGAAGGACGTCAAGGCAAAGATACAACATTAAAATGCATATGAAAGTCCTCACAGAGGTGGTGTGCCACAAGGAAGTATTTTAGGTCCCGTACATTTCTTTATTTATACATGGTCTGTGCAAATAGCGGAAGAACTAAAGGAGATTTACAAACAAAGGGAAGCTCTACGAGACCTGAAAGACCAGAAAAAAAGAAGAGGCCCTGAGAACTTATAAGGAGTTTTGAATGGTGGCAGAAAAGTTGGGATGAGTCGACTAATAGCAGATGGAAGCACTGGTTGATTCCCCAAGTTGACGAGTGGCTGAATCGCAGTCACGGTGAGGTCAACTATTACCTGACCCAGATGCTATCAGGCCATGGGTGCTACCGAGGCTACCTCTACTAATTCAAGCTAGAGGAGTCCCCAGAGTGTCCATCCTGTGTAGGAGTCGACAAAAATGCAGAGTATTTGTTCTTCAAGTGGCCTAGAATACGATGAAGATAGGAAGGAGTTGGAAATGACAATTAAACCGAGTTTAACTCCAGAAGGTTTGACGGAGGTGATGACGTCATCAAAGGAGGCATGGAGAGCAGTCGATATCTTTGCATCAAAAGTTCTAAAGGAACAACAAATCAAAGAGCAGGAGAGAAAGCAGAATGCAGATTGAAGAAAGAAAAATGAAGTTGGAAGAAAGAAGAATGAAGATAGAATTTAAGAGAGAGAAGATTAGAAGAAAGAAGATTATTAGACAAAAAACCAGAAGAAAGAAGATTATAACACAAAAAAACCAGAAGAAAGAAGATTATGAGACAAAAAAACCAGAAGAAAGAAGATTTTAAGACAAAAAACCAGAAGAAAGAAGAGTATAAGAGGAAAAACCAGAAGAAAGAAGAACACCCCGGACCCCTAATCTTGTCGCCAACATCATGGTAGGGAGGGGGGAGTAAGGATGCTGTTAAACAGATGAAAGAGCTAGCAAAAGCTACCGCCCCCCGCGAAGTAATGTCTGACGTCAGTTCTGTGGGAGATTAGGCTTGGGTGTAGAGAGGGTAGTTTATTTACTTGGTATGGGTCGCTGGGTCTGACTCCGTCCAGGTTCCGATACATCCAGGAACCCGTGGTTATTCACCCTCAGGGTGACTTCAAGAGCAGACCGAGCCCAATGTCATACTTGTGTGTGGTGCCAGTGCGTGCCTAAAAGCATTTTCCCTTCCCCCTATTTAAAAAAATCATGGTTGTGAAATAAATACGTCAACTGGCGACCAATCTGGCAGGCCACGATGCGGACTATACTCCCCCGCCCACTAGGGCGGAGCTAGTTGTCTCTGAAACCCAATGAAGAGGAGATCTTCTGTGCTTGGCGGATAATCATTGAGCTGTGCTGGTATGCCAGTTATGTTATAATTGCTGCTGTCGTCCTTTCTTGTTTTTAATACCGTTTGTCATCTGAAAATGGAAATTGACAAAATCAACGGAGCAACGAATCAACATATTCAAGTTTCTATGATGAATTGTGGCGATAAAAGTTATTATATGAAATTACCCCTGAGAAATGTACTGATAGCTGTTTATTGCTGTGACAATGCTCTTAAGAAGAAGGAAACATCCATCTTCAAAGTGGATTAAGATATATATGGATGCCACGACAGATGATTGCAAGCCCGGGACGACGAACTTCAAACACCTCCTTTGTTGACAATCGCAACATTTCAGAAAAATAAATCCTTGGTTATTCGACATATATATTTTTCATTAAACACGACCTGGGTTTCGACTTAAAAAGTCATCATCAGGTAAAGTACAGAAAGACACAGAGGGCCTTATATAGTAGACAGAGAAGAGAGGAGAGGGGAAGGTGTTTGTGTAGTGGGAGGAGTGGAAGGAGAAGGGAAAATGGTTTGTGTGTATGAATGGAGGGGGAGAAGGCGGTTGGGAATGGCGTCAGGGGGGGTAGAAGGGCTCTGGAACAGAGGGAGGTCCAGAAGGGGAGAACTGGAGGAATAAGTTAGGTCATCAACTAACATACCCTTATGATGACTGTTCTTTGAAATTTCAAACCATTCCAAGGCATCTAATCTTAAGCCTTTTTTTCTCTAAATGTAGAATTTCAAGGACAAAGTCTCTGTAGTGGTTGTTTTCTATAAGAATGTTGGGCAAAATTGGAAGAAATAAGAAATTTTGTAAGTCGAAACCCAGGTCGTAATAGTAGTAGTATTATTTAGGGGAGGCTGTGACCGACAGCTGAGGTCATTTGCACCATAGGGGATGGATAGGAATGGATGTAGGGTGGAGAGAGAAACCCGGTGTCGGACATTAGCGTACTCTTAACGAAAGGCACCAAGGGGTCAATCAGTTTAACGTCCCATCCGACGGACGGCGTGCTCACTCAAAGTGCCCTCCACAAAGCACCTCAAGTAGGGATACCACTGAAAAATATTCAACACTGCCGGGATTTGAATCCGCGCCCTCTGGGGGGGAAGCCACGGGTGCAAGAAGAAGGCATAGATAGCCTACTACTACAAATAAATGAGAGAGTACTTTGAAGAAGAAGAAAGGATGACAGCAAAACCATAAATGTAGAGACTATAAATTTAAATCTAAATAAGTCATTTATTGCCTCTCAATTTGCATATTTATTGGACAGAGTAGTATTGAATGGATGCAGACTAAAGCTATATGATCACCAATGCATATTTATTTCATTCTTAGACAAACATTGAATAGTTGGAATATCGTTGGGTTGGTAGGGAACTAAAATGTTGAGGATTGATTGATACCATCATCACTCACATGTGATAACAGAATCATACCTTATTTGTAAACAACGATGAAATGGTTTTCATTTATTTTCCCGAATCCGTACGCCCGAAGTTGAATGGAGAAATGTTTACAAATCAATGTATAAGTGATTTTCTGTAATAATGGTATGCAGTACAACGAAAACTTCGATGTATGTTAATGGAATAAATATTTAATTAAGCTTATCGTGGGTTAAATTGCATTTCTCCTGCTTCCTTTGAAATTCTTCAATCATTTCCCCACTCTCTCCACCCATCTTTGCAATTCCTTGTTTTTTTTCCTCTTCTCTTTGTCCAATTCTCCTCTTCATCCTTTGCCACATTAACATTTCAAAAGGTTCCAATCCATGCCAATCATACATTGACCAGCACAGGTTACAATGATATCTTCCTTCACTGGTCACATGGTGCCGATGCCATGAAAACTTTCATTTCCAACCTCAATGCTTTGTCCTCTGTCTCCTTCAATTCTCTGGTTTCCTCTCCCAAATCATATCATTAACAGACCAAAAATTCCACACTTCTGTACATATAATGCATGAGGAAGCTATTAGAATTTGTTGTCTCAGGTGTAACTTTATGGAATTTGCATAACTTATTGAAATTAAATGATTTACTTTGTAATTCCACACACTTTATTATAAAAATACGACCCAGGTTTCGATATTAAACGTCATAATTAGGTCCTGATGATGACATTTAACGTCGAAACCTGGTTCATGTTTTTAAAATAAAGTGTGTGGAATTACAAAGTCAATTATTTCATTTCAATAAGCTATTAGAATGTTAACCTGGAAACCTCACAATGCTCCATCAAAGGCCTATTTACAATGAATTAAATTTGCTACCACACCCATGCATCTACATCATGTTATTAATTCTACATACTATATATATACGAGGGTCATCCGGAAAGTAGTACCCGTTCGTGAAATAAAGACACAAAAGTAAATATTAACAAACATAAAAAATTTTATTTGAAAGAGGATACTTTAAACTACTTCTCAACATAATCTCCAAGCAAATTAAGGCATTTGTCATAACGTGTGACAAGTTTCTGTATTCCTGCTGCATAGTCCTTCGCCGCCAGCTCATTGAGATACGCGAGGGACCCATCTTGCACAAATTTTTGCATAATGCAGATGGTGTTTAACAATTTCATGAACAATTGTTCGAGAAACATTGGGAAAATGCTCACAGATGTCATCAATTGTGACGCGCCGATCGTTCCTCACGAATTCGTCAACTGAGCTCACCAGTTGGTCTGTAATGACAGACGGTCTCCCCGAACGCTCATCGTCGTGTGTGTTCCCCCTCCCCATGTTGAAGTTGCGACACCACCGCCGAACAGACGACTCGTCCATTACATTGTCTCCATACACCTCCTTTAATTGGCGATGAATATCACATGGGCGAACGTTTCTTGCATTGAGGAATTTAATCACTGCCCTCACTTCACAACTGGCGGCATTCTCAATTTTTTTAAACATTGTAAACAATCACAGAAACAACACAGGCAATGCTAGTGTCACGCAACTTGGCTCAGAGAAGGCAGACAAGCCACTGAAGCTATCTGACCTCGTCCAGCGGCTACTCGCGTCGTCAGCACTTCATGCGGCACGAACGGGTACTACTTTCCGGATGACCCTCGTATAAAAAAATAGCATTGGAAACTCTCAACTATGCCTATCATCATCATTACGCATTGAGGTGTCCATTATGGGAATTTAAGAACTAAAAACCATTGAAATTAGGAGACCCAATGAAATGGGCGTCAGATTATATGATAACAAACTGCCCAAAAGTATACATAAAAGGATACTAAAGGGAACTGCTGCATTCAAGCATAAATTAAAAAGATATCTACAGCATAAAAATGTTCTACTCGGTTGACGAATATCTCAACAATATTCCCGACCAGTAAGTTCATACTTTTAGTTTTATAGCAATTTTAATGGTCTGATTCATGTTGGAGATCAATGATTTTCCTGAATATGATATTTCATATTTGAGCCAATGTTGATAGGTTTGTTTGCCAAACATTACTATGTAACTATGAGCATCATTTCTACTTTTATTTGTATCTTAATTGAACCTGTGTCTTTGCTCCTATTTTGTTGTGCCTTGTATCATGCCCAAACAACAACTTGACCTGGTATTTTTGTAAAATGTGATCTCTGGGATAATTAAAAGAAATAATTATGGTAATATCAAACCGACCAACAAACAACAATACTTACAATATGACAGTTATCATCCATATCACACCAAATGCTGCATTCTTTATTCCCTTTCAACAAGAGGACACAGAATTTGCAATGACCCTGAATTCCTTGATAATTTCCTCTCAAATCTACGAGGGAGGGACCCAAAAGTAATGGAAATTGGGCTGCGGTGGTGAGCTAGAGTGGGGGAAGCCTTTGTCCGGCCGATCGTTCGTCAGGCTCATGCCAACTTGCGTTAGTATATGCAGTGCCGTCGCTGTGACTGGATTGGTCCGTCCTCTGAGAGCTGTTTCAGTGAAACAACTGTTTTCATTTCGGCATGAAACGTGATGGCGGATTATATCAAGAGCAACAATGCGCTGCAGTGAAATTTTGTATCCTATCGGGGAAATTGGAAACTATTGTAATGCTCAAGACTGCTTATTTTGGAAGCTGCCCTAAGCAAAACCAGAGTCTACCAGAGTGGTTTACACGTTTTAAAAATGGTGAAATGTCAAAATGAAGACCAACCCCCATTCAGGCCGCCCTTCAACATTAAGAACTGACGAAAACGTGGACAAAATCAATGCTCTCATTCGTGAAGAACTTCGCAGAAACATTGATCAACTCTGTCAGATGTCTGGAGTGTCACGGAGTTCAATTCAGACGATTCCCAGAGCAGATCTATGGCACATGCGGTTGGTTCTTCCATCATGACAACGTGCCAGCTCATACCGCCCTCTCCGTGATGCAGTTTTTGACAAAAAACGACATGACATTGATTGTCCGCCCTCCCATACTAACCAGATTTAGAGCTCCCTGTGACTTGACTTCTTTTTGTTCCCCAGACTCAAAAAAGGGACATGAAAGGAAAGCGTTTTGACACTATGGAGGAGGAGGAGGTAAAAGAAAAATCGCTAGAAGGCCTAAAGGACATCCCGATGAATAATGAATTTCATAAATGTTCCAGAGCAATGGAAGCATCGTTTGGAGAAGTGCATTGCGGTCAATGGGGAATACTTTGAAGGTGAACAACATTAAATGTATTGAGAACAAAAGAATCTATTCCTGTTATTTTTGGGTCCCCCCTCGTATACTGTTACCTCAAACGAGGTTATCCCAAATCCCTCCTGAACAAAAGGATCCGAAAACATGCCTACACTCCAAAACCTTCCATCCGCCACGGAACCCCACCCTATTTCAATTTGTACCACCACATACTTCCCTGGCATACAATCTCTACGATCAATCCTAAAAGATCTTTAACCAATCCTAAAAAATCATAATGCCACCGCCAACCTTTTTCCCAATTCCATATTCTTCTTCCTAACAATACCCATCCGGACTCTTTGTTCCAACACTCTCACCTGATAGCCGTCTGAGACATGTTAAGGAGATGGTTAACATGAATTCGATTGAATTGGCAATTTTCCGGAAAAGTACCACAAAAGACCACATCATCCCGTTCGACTCCCACCATCACATATCGCACGAGCTTTCCAATTTTCATTTCCTACTAAACAGACTGTTGGCCATTCTTCTTTCCAAAAATAATTTTGTTCAAGGACTTATAACGATTTAGCAATGAAAAATGGCTACATAGGAGATTAAATTTTAAAAATACTACACAGAAAACGTTCCCTAAAAGAAAACAATATTTTGTTCACACCAGTCAATGTGGATGGAAAAGGTTGCAAGTGGTTTAAACTCTCTTATTAAGGCTTGATTTCACAAAAGATAGCCAACCTTTTCAGTAGAGAAATTTTCCACAGGCCTTTTTACAATACGAACAACTTGAAATCAATCTTGAATACTGTGAAAGACAAAGTAGGAAAACAAAATGATAGTGGCAATTATAAGTTAACTAGCAAGGACTGTATTGTTATAGGCAAAACATGGAGATCATTGAAAACACGGGCGGAGGAACATAAACACTATTTTAAAAATTGTGATCTCATGAAATCTCACTTTGCCAAGCATCTATGGGAAGAAAATCATGGAAGCGATTTCAACCCGGAACGCTTACACCAGATGGAAAAAGGAATACAGATGGACAAGTGGGAAAAGCTGGAAATCAGGAAAATTAAGGGCAACTTCTTCTCCTGGAGAAGGGATTACTGATTTCAAAATGGAGACCGCGAAGCAGCCCGAAATCTTTGTAGATCAAGGGGGACCAATGGAGGAGGCAAGTGATTCCAGTTATTGGGTTAAGAAGGGAGACAGGGTAGTCATAAATCATCGGCCTCTTACTTTCCACGAAAATGACGTAGTTTCTGACGATAGTTACTTCGATAACTGTTCGGAATTAGGAAGGTCATACGTTTTAGGATACGTTGGCAAAGATAGCGGCGTGTACTTGGAAGACTTCCTTTCGCTGTCCCCAAAACAATGGCTTTGTAATTTCATTATAGATGTCTTTGCCACCGTAGTTCTTGAAAAAAACAAAAGGGACATTATTTATATCCCCTGCCAAAATTATAGTTATGCCCTACGAGGGAAACTTCACGTCCGAGGGTTTAGTCGCCAAGCTTAAGTTCAAAGAGAAAATTATATTACTGCCGTTCAATAAAGATCAAAATCACTGGTGCCTATTCGTCATAAACTTCCGGGAGTTTTTATTCAGTTATTTCGATCCATTGGGCAGCACGGATATGGATTATGCCAGGCATTACAATTAAATCACGACTTTTTTGAAAGAGCGGAATACCTTAAGTAAGGAAAAAATACGGTCCAGGTCCAGTAAACTGAGAGCAATAAGGGTGCCATTCGTCAAACAGAGAGATGGCTATAACTGTGGGGTGCATACGTGTTTTTTCATAAATCAGATAGCGAAAAATACGGGAACTGAACTAAAGTTTGATGCCGACCGGAACCAAATTAAAACAAATATATTACAGTCCCTCCGTAGAGTTAACGAAATATGCCCTTTGTGCGATCGGGGTAAAATCCGTCGAAGTACGACGTGGGTCGCGTGCGATGTGTGTTCCCGATGGTATCATATTTCTTGCGTAGATAAAACTGCCACCGCTTCCGATTACGAAAATATGGCTTGGTCGTGCGTACTGTGCACTAAATGGATAATAAAATTAGATATTCAATTACTAGATATGGCATGACAGCTGATTAATTGGCCCTGTGGCTATCCCTTGGTTGTACATCGTTTTAGCTTTGAACGCACATAATAAGAGGACAGGCGATTATATTTAGTGGAATTTCTTTCAACAGTATATACGTCAACCTACTATCACAGGCACTGAGGTGCTTCCCGTCTATCTGAAGAAGCGGGAGACGGAAAGTCTCATGTCGCTAGGGGCGTTTCTATGGTGCGACACAAAGGGTATTGGGGAAAGTCAGAATAACTACACGGAGTCATACCCAAACAATCGTATATTAAACAACATACAGTCATAATGCACCATTTACATAGGTATAAGCTAATTATAGATGGCTAGACCCTCGGTAAACCAACATGAGTGCTGGGGAAATTGAAATGGCAGAACATTACCTGGGAAAGGGTGAAGGCCGGGTAGACGTGGTCACGACACGCATAACCTAGGCGGAGCCCTCGTCCGTCGGAAAAGAAGGGAGTATGGCAGGGCGGACGCGGTCACGACGAACGTAACCTAGGCAGAGCCCTCGTCCGAAGTTGAGTCAGCAATAGGACACGCTGTCGCGACAAAAGCAACATAGCCGAAGCATCGTGCCCTACCGGTCACCGCCAGATGACCAACTGACCGCTTTTTGCCCCGAGACCAGGGCAGGACCCAATTTAGGAGCCGCGGGGGGGAATACTCTTGAAACATTGTCTTTAGTCACGTGGGAGATTCGGAGGAGCCAGGGAAGGAGTTCCATGTCGCATACTTGCGACACTCGGAAGAGATTACGTAGGAACAATTAAAAATAGGAAAAGGGAGGCGGCAATGATGATATAGGATCTGCGGTCCATTCTATCTGAAGAAGCGGGGGACGGAATGACTTGGGAAAATTAAATATGCTTATTTACAACAAGACAATGCCATGCTACTAAAATATTAAAGGATTTAATATGGGTTAAAAAACTAAAAAACAAATATTGAAAAAATTCCTCTATTTTACCGTAGGTTTGGGAGATGCTCCCTTTTCAATTAAGGGAGAGAGCGAGCGGTTTCTCATATGCCTCCCGGGGATCTCTTTTTCGCTCGTTTCTTCCCCAAGCACAAAGAGAAACGTATCTAGCAGGTAACCTCTTCGGGTGATGTGGAATAACTTGTAGATATACTAAAACCGTGATGTATTAATGAATACTACTAATAATACAAAAAAATGTTATCCATACATACCTTCTAAATACTTTTCATCAAATCCCATCTTCGCAGCTCAAGACACCAGAGAAAGAAAACGGAGAGAAGTGAAGAATCAGGGGGAACTGTGAAAATGAGGAATCCGTGGCCGGAAAATGGTGCAATAATGAAAACAAAACACCTGTAAGTAAAAAATTAAGAAACAGATTGCTGAATTGTGTGTTTTTCATAAAAAATTGGTCTACTATGTGACACTGAGGAAGAAAAAACGGTCGTATTGTAGCGAATTTTGAGTACATAAAAGAACACACCCATCTCCATGGGCCAAGTTCAATGTCGTGGTCACTTTTGGTGGGCCCTGGCTACTATACTAGGCCAGGAGCATGGGGTAAGCGAAAGACTGCCGAAAGTATATGAGTATTCTAGTGTGTACTGTAAAATTTAGAGAAAAAAATGTACTGGTTTAGGAAATATTGTGAATTACTTTTTTAATTTTCGTATGAATGGATGACCTTGGTGACGTTATTGGGCCTTGGGTACTAAACTAGGGCATGAGAATGGGGTAAGCGAAAGAGTGCCGAAAGTATATGCTGTACTTAGTGTTTAAGGTAGAATTTAGAGAAGAAAATGTTCTGGTTTAGGAGTTATAGTGAAGTCCTTTTTTATTTTTGGTGTGAAAGTTCGACTCTGGTGACGATTGTGGGCCCTGGGTCCTAAACTAGGGCATGAGCATGGGGTAAGCAAAAGGTTGCTGATAGAGGAAAGAGGGTTTAGTGTTTTTTGTCATATTTTAGAAAAAAATCTTCTAATTTATGAGATATTGTTAAGTACTTTCTTATTATTTGTGTGAAAGGGCGACTCTGGTTACTGCACTGGGCCCTGGATGCTACATTAGGCTATTGGTTTGGGTTTTATGCCTACGTCGTGATAGAGTAGGGAGTGCCGAGTGTTTTTGGTGATTTTCAAGAAAAGTTCTTTTTTAGTTGAGCAGATATTGTCGAAAAGGTTTTTGTTATAATCTCTTTTGTTTTCGCAATTAAAGACGACCTCCTGCCATGGCTAACTTCAGTGTAGATGTCTTTCTAGGGCCGAAGATCATATACTACATAACTCATCCCGCTCTTACAATTGCAAGTGATTACAGGGAGTATCGCTGAGTATAATATGTCCGTTGTAGTGAAATTACTGCAATGGTTTAGGGGAGTTACTTAGTGCAAAAATTTTTAAGTTGGTGTGACTGAAAAATCCAAAGCTCCAGCGGTCGGTAGATAGGCGTGGGCTAGCTCTCCGTGGGCCAAGTTCAGTTAACTTGCTGACCGTACATATTTAAATTGATAGATGTGCTTTTATGTTGACATTATGAGTACTTCGATCCGGATCTTATAAAAAAATTGAACGAAAAATTAACGAATTGATTCATTAGTAATTTTCGTGGTCATATTTGGTTCTAAGGAAACATGTGATACTCCATCAGCTCACATTTGTCAAAGAAAATTTTAATTTCCCTTATTATTCACTCAGTTAATGATTGATGCATGATTTTCCACGAGAAATGAGTTTGCGCGTGATTACGCCTCGATCATATTTGGTGACCCATCTACTGTACGTAAGGAATAAAGAAGACAGAAGACGATTGAAATTCGTGAGTGGAATTAGTCGTAAACAAAGTGAAGTCTTGTGGGGATAATACTTTTTTTAAATGCTTTTTCGCGTAGTATGGGAAATAAATACTGACAATTAACGTTCATGTGTCCAGTCAATCATCCGGCGAAACTGTAATGGTTCAGAATATGCGATAAAATGGATGTTTTGGTGTGCAGATTGTGTTTAAACAGTGGTGGACAGCTGGTAAATATTTTCGATGAAAATACTCGATCGGAGTTCATGTTGGAAAAGACTATAGAGGATTTGATAAATGTGGAAGTAGGTTATGTTAGTTACTTCATTTTTTTAAATCAATGAATGTTGTAGCTCTTGGGTGAAATTAATCATTTATCGGTGTATGTATTCTGTACGGAATATACGGGCGAAGGAATTTCGAGCATTTTCCTGTTAATATTTGTTTTTAAATGTGTCAATAGGTTGTCGAGGATGCTCGTTATCCCTGGTTGGTGTGTTGTAACTGCATGGAGAAGCTTACGGAATTCCGGCTATTCAAGCATCGATGTGCAGAGTGTTTGTTTGTGTTCTACAATCGCATTCAAAAGGAGTGCAATCCTTCAACGAAAGTCTGGATAACTAATCGACACGAGGTCAGTTGTATCCATTGAAGGAAGAAAATATCAGTGCCTAAAACGAAATATTTCGTTGCATTTTTT
Source organism: Hetaerina americana (assembly GCF_022747635.1). Taxonomy (NCBI): domain Eukaryota; kingdom Metazoa; phylum Arthropoda; class Insecta; order Odonata; family Calopterygidae; genus Hetaerina; species Hetaerina americana. The sequence continues at coordinate 3,137,328 of NW_027286974.1, read as the reverse complement.
GTGATTAATTAGGTGAAAAATGTTCCTCGATTCTCATAATTTAATGATCAATCACTGACATTTTGAAGTTTCGCGAAAGTAAGAGGGTAGTCTGAGAAGTAATGTTCACAGCTTGTGGACCACAAACAAAAACAAATATCAAGGACTGGCAAAGAGTACACCAAAGTACAATTCTTACGTTTCGAAATCATATATTTATTTATTTTTCAACATAGTCACAGTTGTTATGGCTACCACATTTCTCCCAACGTGTAACTATTTTTATTTATTCCGTCACGGAAAAACTCAGAACTTATTGACAGCTGCCTTCACCTCATCGTCTGAGGTGTACTGATACCCTTTTAGGGTTCTCTTCGAGTCGAGAGGAAAAGAATTCAAGGCGCAAGATCGCAAGTGAATAAGGAGGATGGCGTGGAATTGGTCGCACGTATTGTGTGTCGACGAGCGTTGTATTGTCATGTTGTAAGATTATTATTGGCTGGCCAGGCTGCCTTTAAGACGACAAACTCGACCAATATGGTTCGCTATGCGATTTTGAATGATTCGCCGGTCATTTTGAATCAAATCTTCGATTAGTTTGCGATGTTTATTGTCTGTGGGTCAGTGTTCGGACGTTCGCTGCTCATGTTTCAGCAACAGTTATGCCTTTTTCCTGGCTCGCGACCACGAAATTTCACTTCCCATCGATTTTACATTAGACCTATCAACAGCATCGTCACCTTAATAAACAGCCTTCAAAACGACGATAGAATCTCAGTAGGAGTCACTTTTTCAGCAGTTAAAAATTCGATAACAGCACGCTGTTTAACTCGCGTTGACATATCACACTAGAACACGTCTCTATACTTCCGCTTCTCAAAATACACTGGATGAATGTAACGACCTCAAACATGCACATGCGTGTTGAGGGGGAATGTTACTTCCACATGCCTAAGACCGGGAGTGCTTCTGGAGTTCATTTTGTTTGTGGTTACAAGGGTCTGTTTGCATTAGTTTTAAGCCATGACCTCGTATTAATTCTTGGGAACTCTAAAATCAACTACTAAGCGGAACTTCGAGTTGATTGCTTTGTTCTTGGTTTATAAGGAGAGAGGAATAATGTCCCAGGCCACGGCGTCAACGGTACGGAGAGGCCAGAAAGGGATGCGGTTCGTGGTATGTCTTGCAGGGTGTGGGGATTGAGTGGTCCAGGGGAATCTGTGGATCATTCAGTCCGTACGGCACCGGTTGAGGTAGAAGACACCTATTCAGGGAACTATCGGCAAAATCGGGTGGCCGACTATAAATGCAATGCAGGGGAGGAGATACAGTTTGGTACTTTAATAAATAATAAATTGCAGTAATAACTGATGGCGTTTCACAACCGATGGTTATTGCAATGCCTTTGAGTCGTGTGATGGTTTTTTTCCTTCTCAGGCAGAGTTCAGATATGCAACCTAAATAAATGTCTGTGTCTGTTGCCAAACCTATTATAAAATGGTGGAGCACCATGTGATAATCTTTTATTCAATTTAATGAATGTTTGTAGGAAGCAATTTAACTAGCGTCAGTCGTAGGTGTTACTTCTTTAATGAGTTACTCCCAAAATGTTCTCTTGCCAGTATTACGTGCATAATTTTGGTCTCAATGTAATTTGGGGCGCAGGTGGATTTCAATTTGAAGTGGTGTTGTTGTACCCTCTGTCGTTGTTGAATGGTGACGTGTATGTCTATTATGCTTTGGCGTCAGTGTCGTCGTGGTGAGGAGTTGAAGGAAGAGTTTGGTGTTGCCATGATCGCCAGTGAGGCTGTTGACAGGAGGAGGGATATGGACGTCCGAGATGATGACGACATGGCAGTTGTCAAGGAGGAGATTGATGCTGCCAGCGGGATACTCCCTCTTGCTCCAGGGAAGGATGTTGATTCGGCAATGGTCGCATCAATGCGGGAAGGTGGCAGTCATTGGTCGGACAGTGAAGAGGCTGGGAATTTGGTGAGTGGACAATGTTTATTTTCTGAGTAGTTCAATTAGCTCCCTCTCACGTTGAATCCAGTGTAATGCAAAGTAAGGCTTTGCTGTTTGAATGTCGCTCTCAAAATGTAAATAATGAATTGGTTTGAAATCAGAGCATATCCTCCGACCCAATGTACGTAGACGGGGGATTACCGTGATTGCATTTCAGAAGGGAAAAATAATTCTAAATGTGTGCAATGAGCTGAGATTGTAATTATAGGATTGCCGTTTGGCTCTCTGCTTATCGTTAATATTAATTGAATAATTCGATGAATGAAATTTGGAATGACGAGGTTTGTACCCGAGTATTAGCTTGACTAACCTTCTACTTTTGATTTTTAAGCTAATTTTTAAGAACTTGTGGCGAAACCTTTTATTTTCTTAAGATTAAATATGTACAGTTGATGGCATATATGTGTATGTAGGAAAAGTACCTCAGATGCATTTGTAAAAAATTATTACCTTTGATTCTGAGGGTGTTGTGTGCGCTATGAATTACCTTCAAGAGGTCGGACAATCCAATCAGCCATGTGACTAGAAGACCGTGCGGGTTTATGCCCGAAGACGCCTTCCAGGGCAGGTATCGATCATGGCAGAGATTGTGTCATGAAAAAAATGGAATCTACGATCGAGCAACATGACATGATTATTACGTTTTGGGCTAAACTGAATAAAAATCTCTCTCTGTTGAGAGGAGAGGAGACTGTAACAAAATGAATACGTGAGGACTCTGTACTCTACTCACTCAAGTTTCAAGGTGGTTAAAGAAGGCCTCCTTCTAAGGAGGGCCAGTAGGAAGAAGGGGACCATGACAAACAATGCTCAACCAGCAAATACCAACATAAATGTGGCTCACATTCCACAATTGGTGACCTCTGACCGTCGATTGAGTATGGAGATGGTTTGTGCCAATTGAACTGAACACATGTCGTCTTACTGTCATGTGTTTCGAACTGTTGCTGCTGAAGATTTAGAAGCGATGAGGAAATTGTGTGCCAAGCTCATGTACAATGTGTTTGCCACAATGTCCTGTGAAATTGAATTGCACTGGAGTGCTGAGGATTGATTTAATATGTTAGTAAACTCTACCCACAATTTCCGCCAGTCTGTGAAGAAGCCAAGATGAAAGACTTGTAACCATTTTGTAGAAAAATAAAAATGTTGACAATCCATCAAAGAATATTACATCAAAGTTCTGAAAATATTGCATGACACCGTGAGAATAAAACAGCCGCATCTCTGGTCAAACGGTGACTGGCTTTTCCACCATGATTAACTTGCCAGTGCATTCATCAAACCTTGTGCTGCAATTTTAGACAAAATACAAAGTGGTACAGCTTTGCCAGCCTCCGTACAGTCCCAGACGTACCCCGCTGCGACTTTTGGACGTTCCAGAAATTGAAAATGTCCCTGGAAGGAAAGCAGTTATAGATGATTCAAGAATAATGCAATGTGTTAGCTGGAGGCCATTCCAAAATCTGCGTCCGAGGTCTGCTTTAAGATGTGGAGGCACCAACGCTGGGACCATGTGCTTCTAACAAATTGGGACTACTACTTCGGAGGATGCCACTGTCCAGATGACCATGAAGATTAGCACCAATGCGGAGATACATGAACGCAGGTGTATATATCCAAAAACTGTTGAATTAAGTTCAAGCGAAAACTGTTCTATTAAGAACTGATGGAAAAAATTTTTTAACACAACTTGAAATTGCCTTGAGACACAAGTATTGCTCTATTTTCTAAACGAATTACTTTTGAGAGGTTCTCGTGCCAGAATTACATTAAATACAAGGGCAATCCGAAAAGTAAAGTCTCCAATTTTTTTAATTTTCATGAAAAATCAAATTTATTCTCTCAACTTTGGGTACATCATATGGTAAGGTTGAGCATTCAGCTATTGTTTTACAGAGTCGCCT
>NW_027286974.1:3030917-3128417 GCF_022747635.1 Hetaerina americana | reverse complement strand
TCTGAATCGCTTCCACAAAGTGACAATTCAGACCATTCTCATTGGTGAATGACATTGATGGGCTTGGTTTAGTCCTGGATGTTGATAGGACTTGCAAAGTCATATGAATGCCTTTCTTTAAGGATTTAATTCCATGGAGGAAGGGATGCTAGAATGGAAACATTGTAGCACTGGTTGAAGGAGGTTTTATGATGGGAGGCATGTTTAGGGAGACCTGCAGATGGTGAGGAGGGAATTCACAAGGCGCGGTGTTTGTTAATCCTAAGATTCAGGGTTGTGGAACATTGGCCTGTGTAAAAGGCCGGGCAGAGGGTATAGGTCAGAAGATAGACAATGTTCTAGAATGTGTAGGAGGAGTATCCCCCACTCTACTGTGTAAACTTCAGCTTAGATTTATCCTCAATGAAAACAAATCAGGTCGGCTCAAATCCGGGGAGTGAGGGAGAGGGCTATGGAACGCATCCCCTTGTAAGGAGGAGATCAGGCAGCTGGGAAATTCTTCCTGCAGGGTTTGGAGTCTTGAACGACAGGCGGTATGAACCGTGGCACCATCCTGTTGAAACCAAAAGGCATCCCTGTGTGATATTCCTCACCGTACTCTTCCATTTTGGGGAGTAAAAAGTTCTCCGGCATCTCAGAGTAGTTCACAGTAACAGTTGAACCTTGAGATTCATAAAAGTAAGGCCCAATAATGTCTCTGGAGGACACAGTGTACCAAACTGTCACCTCTGGGCTATGGCAAGAGGTCTTAGGGTGATGTTCCTGAGGATCAGTCGCCCTGTAATGATAATTTTGCTTATTCAGTGAGCTGGAGAGGTGTAAATGCACTTCATCTGTAGAAAACAGTGTCCTCTGCATAGCCCACCACACTGTCATTGCTCTTAAAGATTGTTTATACAACAAAGCCTCGTTGTTCAACAGACCACTGCATGTTCACTACTGTTAATGGCATTGTTTCCCCCAGCTTAAGCCATTACTCCCACTCCACTAATTCACCTGTGAGCTATTCAGTGATTCTATTGAAACTAGGGAGTCCATTCTGCCCCATTGTGTATTTGAATATGTGTCTATGCCCACGTGCAGGGTGCATCCCAAAAGTAATGCAATTGAATTTCCCAAGCCACTTCTGTTGCCGGGTGAATCTACCGTCACATACAAAACTGACCTTCCAGTCGATAACTGTTTTTATGAAGTTTGAACAAAAATGTGTGTAGTGGAGGGCCCAAGGAAAGAGTACTTTGAAGAATATTAAGAGTTTGCGCAAATCTATTCAATAAATTACTTTGAAAAAATTATTGCATTACTTATGGAACTCACCCTGTATATGTACTTAAACATACACAGACACCCACACGTCTTGAACTGTTTTATTGTAATGATGAGAACATTAAAGTTTTTCAATGTTTTTACAGAAGTACCTCTATATACTGGGTGCAGCGCTTAAATCTGGACAAATATCAATTTTTGAATATCCCGCCATAATGTAGTTCCACTGGAGATCACGATTGGCGTTCTTGAAAGCTATAGGCATCTAGTAAACAGTCATAGTAACCTGAAAATGGCCAAGGTGTATACATACAAGAGCAGAGTACAATCGAAAGAGCCTCTATTATTATCTAAAGTGTTATCGTGCTGGGCGTTATATGTTATCGATATATGTAGTTTGATTCTTCTTCTGGTTGTGCCCCACATATCAAGTGTTTATACAATACTACAGGGTCGCATCCAAAAGTGGTAGGACTGATTTTCTCTGGCGAGAACGGAGCGGTGGAAGGGGGTCTGCCTGGCAGGGTAAGGTGGAAGGGGCTCTTAGCAACAGACCAACACCGACCTCAGTCGCCTGCGGGCTGTCGTTGAGTGAGGACACAGTTTTTAGTGAAGCAAGTTTTGTCAAAAAACAAAATGAATCTGAATTTAGAGCAACGTTATTCCATGTGAAGTTTTGTGCGAAACTCGGGAAGACGGCAACTGAGACCATCGATATGATCAAGCAGGCTTATGGGGACACTGCCTTAAGCCGTTCCACAGTATTTGAGTGGCACGAGTTGTTTAAAGGGAGTAGGGAGCTCGTTGAAGACGACCATCGCTCCGGACAGCAAGAACCGACACGAATGTGGACAGATTGAGGACACTGCTGAACACAGACCGACGCTTAACCAGTGAAGATATTGCAGACCAGTTGGGTCTGTCTGAAATTGCAGACCAGTTGGGTCAATAAAATTCTTGTAAAAAAATCAGTCCTACCACTTTTGGGTGCGACCCTGTATGTGGCTATAAGTATTAAATGCTTCGTAGAAGTCTAACGGGTTTTGCTAATCACCCCTGCAGCAAGGAAATCTCATTTCAGAGGAAACGCATTTCACAAATGACAGCAGTTGTCAAGGAGGCCCAGGACAGATTTCAGAGGACCCGGGGTGAAATCGCTGTGGAAATTGGCGTGAGAATTGAATGTTAGTGAGCGAACTATGCGTCGGAGGGCAGAGGAGGACCTACGATACAAGTTGTACACAATTAAGAGGGGCGACAGGTGCTGTATAAGGCTGCCAGAACAAAGCAGGGGATTGCAAGCTACAATCTCCGATTGTGTTCTCTCTAATAAAAATGAAGTTGTTTTGGGCGAATCAGATTCATTTCTGATGAAAACATTTTCATCGTTGACGTGATGGTCAAACGGAGAAATGATCGCTGGCTTGCCCACGACCCCGAGGGCATCCCGATTGATGCTCGAACAAAATCTCCGGCTAGTATTCACGTCCTAGGTGCTGTGTCGAGTGAGGGTGATATCATGCCTTTGCCACGTTTATTCAAAAAGGGACAAACAATCACAAAAGAAGTCTACCTGGGAATTGCGAAGAATGTCTTGAAACCGTTGGTGGATAACTGTTGGCCTCGGGAAGACAATATATGTCTCTTTCAAACAGAACAGATGCACCAGCTCGTACACGAGTCATTTAGTCTGGCTTAACTGGCTCTCATAGACAACATCATTGACATGTTCTGGTCAATGGGCGGGTGGAGAAGTCCAAAGGGATGGTTTTGTTTACCCCACCAGGAAATGTCATTCCTTTGAGGAAACGCGCCCTTGTCCGAATTTAAGTTCCGCACCCTATGTGTATATCTCAGTCTTCCACACGTTCAACAGCCAATCTATGCCTCCATCTTTATTCTCTCGCAATTAATTTGAATTTCTCCAAAGAAATCCCTCTCTTCCGCTTCCTTTTTCATGTCTTTTGCATGGTTTGTTGTACAATTTCATTCCACCTCACCTAAAGTGACCTTAAAGGACTGCCGTTCCTATTCTCCTAATTGTATTATTCATTTTGGTAACTTTAATAATGGCCTCAACCTTAATTAGTCTTTGGAAAAACGTAGAAATCTCCACGACTGTAATGTTTGCCTTTGATCTTCTCAGGACCGTTCTGAAGACGGACTCTTGTCATTCAATGTTGAAGTGGACATTAAGGAAGAGTGTCAAGATGACATTTCTCAGGAGGAACAACGCCTGGGAGCGGATCCATTGCAGGAAGAAGGTGAGGAATGGGCCACTTTTAACTTTCTGGTGATGTCTGGGGACTTTTGGGGAATAACCATCTCAAAAATTCCCACTCTCTGTCAGAATTCCTTATGTTGTCTCACCATGCTTTGAATCACTTGATGGCATGCAGTTCCCCACTCATCATAGATTGATAGATAAAGGTCTTTATTTGGGCCTCTTACTTATAGTTACATTTATATGTTCTCATAAATACATATAGACAGGCATAAATTCATTTAGCACAGATTTGCACATCGAAAAGAAAAAAAGCATATTATATATATTTTTATAAAACCATAAACACAGTAATTAACCCGAAGGTCGGTTTGGTATATGATGGTAGACTTCACCCAGTACTAACTACATATATATATATATATATATATATATATATATATATATATATATATATATATATATATAAATAGATATATATATATATGTATATGTGTGTATATATATATATATATATGTATGTATATATATATATAATGTATATATATATATATAATGTATATATATATATAATGTATAACACTTAGCAGTAGTGGACACAGACAAAAACACAGAAACACACAAAAAAGAGACTCACTATTTTTCGAATTTTCGGTGGTCGTTACCACCTTTATCAAGGAAGAGAGGAAATTTAATACAAGTTCGTTGTTGCAAATTTAAATCCATTTCTGCAATTGTAAAAAATCGCCAACACACACAGAGATAGATGTACTCTTGGCTACGTAACTTTTGCAAATGTCAAGTTATGACACTAAGATTTAAAGGGAATATCAACAACAGATGTACCAATTTAACAAAAAAAACAGAACTCAAATCGGAACGATGGGAGCGCCACACGGTGGTTATTCCGGGAACTCTTTGATCAAGGTAGTATATATATATATATATATATATATATATATATATATATATATATATATATATATATATATATATATATATATATATACATATATATATACACTCTTTATATATATATATATACACCGTTATATATATATATATATATACATTCAAACATGAAACCCTGGAAAACTGGATCTTTCCACTTGCCGGGCGGATGCTCTTAACCACTTGAGCTATCGAGGAAACGTAATTTACCCTGAGATCCGTGGGTCTAATATGTCGCGGTGTTCGAGTCCCGGTCAAGGAAATATTTTAACTCTTGTGATCTGCTTGATTCCACCTTCCCCACCTCTATTGTGTTCGTCGTTTATAGAGTGTGTTCCTATGCCTTCTCCTTTTATCTGTTTCTATGTGAATGAGTATTTGTTTGCTGTTTGGTGGGATTTCGTGTTTGAATGTGTAATTGGCCAATGTGGCTCGCCTCTTCTTCTGGCTATGCGTGCCACGAAAGTGCTCTGTTCCCCTATCCTTGTATGATTGCTTACCCTTTACCATCCTTTCCTCTTGTGTCTCTGTGTCATCTATTTCCACCTTGTAGTGTTTGAAACAGCCCCCTGACACCATCTCTTGGACAAATAAGAATCGGGGCACTTAGTGACGTATATATAAGACCCACAGATCCCACAGATGTGGTTGAGAGCATCCACCCGGTAGTCCGAGAGCAAGTCCCAGTTGAGGAAATATTGATTTCTGATTGTGATCCCCTCTCGATTCTGCTTTCCCCACCTCCCCTGTATTGTTCCTCATTGATCTATTGATGTATTATGTGTTCCTATCTCTTTTCCTTAAAAATCTATTTATCCATGTGACTGGATGTATGTTTGCGACATGGCGGGTCTTTATCTCTATTTATTAAATGCTTCCCTCTTAATGTAACCCGGACTAATTCTCTGCATTGCAAAACTCTTTCAGATTGCGGAAAAGGACGAGATGGTGTCATGACTATTCTGCATATGTGTCAATATTGCAATGATGGATTTGCACAAAAGGAAGACCTCGAAGCACACGTGATAGGTCGGCACTCTTTGAAGGCAAGGGACATCAGACGTGGCGTTGATTCCGAGGGTTACCATTGCGCAAGTGACATTGTAGCGGAATCCAAGACTTACAAGTGCGCGATTTGTTTGAGATCATTCCCATTGAAGAACAAACTGAAGAGACATCTGCTGATGCACACGGGGGAACGGCCTCACAAGTGCGAGATATGTCTGAAAGGGTTCCATCACAAACAACACCTCGAGGGTCACATGTTGACGCATACCGGGGAAAGACCTCACAAGTGTCCCGTTTGTCCAAAGGCGTTCACTTACAAACAGTCGTTGAAAGGTCATATGTATATCCACAGCGGGGAGAAACCATATGAATGTGAAGTGTGTGGGAAGGCGTTCAAGTGGAAGAGACAGCTTAAGGAGCACCGATTGACGCATAAATGGGAGAAGCGTCACAAGTGTGAGGTTTGCTCGAGGGCTTTTACTCGAAAGGCAAACCTTAAGAGACATGCATTGATACACACGGGCGAACGACCTTACAAATGCGAGATATGTCTGAAAGGTTTCCATCACAAACAACACCTCGAGGGTCACATGTCGACGCACACGGGAGAAAAGCCCTACAAATGCGAGGTATGCCAAAAGGCATTCACTTTCAAACAATCATTGAAAGGTCACATGTACATCCACACCGGGGAGAAACCACACAGGTGTGATGTGTGTTTGGAGGCATTCAGACATAAACAGAACTTGAATGAACACATGTCAATCCACAGATTTGGCCCCCAACGTTGCGTTGTTTGTTCGAGGCCTTTTGCGCATAGTGCCAGTCTTAAAAGGCATATGAAAGTGCACAGGGATACCGAACAGGATGCCGACTGATGCGAAATGATCTCAAATCCACACCAGTGAACAAGTCTTGTGCTTTGAAACTGAAAGCGAAATCTCTCTCTTGAGGAGAGGTAGCTTAACAAAACTCGTGATTCCTGAGGCTTACTTACTTAAGACTCTGCTCTCACACGAGTTTCGATGTGGTATAAAGAAGACCTCCCTCTAAGGAGAGCCTGGAAGAAGAGGACCGCAACAAAAACAACGCTCTGAGCGGCCAACGCTCAACCAACAAAACCGACATAAATGTGGCCATTCCTGTTCGGCAAATGTTAGACTCTGACCATCGATTTGAGTATCAAGATGGTTTGTGCCAATTGAACTGAGCATGTCGTCTTACTCTTGTGTGTTTTGCATTGTTACTGAAGATTAAGCGTACCAGGAAAGTGTGTACCACGCTCATGTCCAAGGTGTTTGCCACAACGTGCTAATAGTCTGTGGGTTTCTGACCAAACATCACCAGTTCAGGCCAACACTGCCCCACCTGGTTCCATATAGTCCTGACGTTGCCTTAATTGAGACTTCTTTTTGATAAATTTCAAAGAAACTGCATTGGAGATGCCGCAACAGTAACTTTTAAGGGAGTCATCCGCTAATGTGCATTTCAATGCAACAATTTCAGAGTGTAAAAATCATTCGCCTTGACTGGGATTCGAACCCAGATCCCTCAATATCCGGTCGAGTGCTTTTGAGACTTCTTTTTGATCTCTCGGATTAAGGCAGCCCTGAAAAAGGAATCAGTTTTGCATCCATACGTAGAAGAGATGCTATCAGCTCTGTGGCTAGAAAACCTGTTGCGAGTTGACCCCCGAAGATGCCTTCCAGGACATATACCGGTAATGGCAGAGTGTCACTGGATACATTTGTGTACGGGGCCAAGGAAAGAGTACTTTGAAGAATTTTAAGTGTTTGTTCAAATATGTTCATTAAATCATTTAAAAAAAATTAGAATTTCATTACTTTTGGATCCCGCTCTGTATGTTCAAAACCATTCACAAACAAAAGCAGTCTCATAAGTGCAAGAATTTCCACGCATTGCTTTGATTGGGCATTTATATTCACATCCCTAAGTGTGTCCAGGCAACATATAATGGAAGTGTGATACATGAATCTGGAGATTTTCTTGACTCACAAAAACTCTTTCTATCAATTCCCTTTCTCCGCCGAGAAGCCATTATAAATGACATGTTACCGTTTAAAAGAAAAACTCATAATACCTCTACGTGGTTTTCAGTACGTGGTACATCGTAGTCAGCAGGTCTCATTCAATGGTTGCCCTTGACCTCTTAGATAATGAGTATTCCCAATTGTTCTGTTTCTGCTACACGGAAAGGCACTCTATAATGAATATTAATCTAGCAAGTACATCATTATGAGATAAAAATGTAGTTCTTAGCATGTACGTTCTGTAAGTGTTTATTGTTTGATATGATCTCCCTATCTAATTACTCTGGAACCAGTCTTGTATCAAACTTTCTTTTTGTTTCATCATGACAGTTGCAAAGGCAAAAGGCCTCGCCACTGTCCAATAGTCTCAGTTGTTAGATTTCTTCCTTGAGGAAGGGAATTAAAAAAACCTTGTAATTATGCCCCAAAATGGATTCCAGGTGCGATAAGTTTCCTTTCTTTGAGTGAAGATGAAATAGAGAATTTACAGTCTGTACAATAAGTATCGTGTCTGGTTTGCTGTAGCTTCAACGGAGTGGTAGATGGGGGTCCAACTGGTCAACTTGGTAGATGCCCTGAGGGCTTCCCACCCTGAGGGCCCAGGTTCAAATCCCGGTGGTGTTGAATATTTTTCAGAGGTATCTCGATCCGTACTTGAGGTATGCTTTGTGGTACGCCATCCGTCGGATGGGACGTTAAACTGCGGACCCCTTGGCGCCTTTCCTAAAGAGTAGGCTAATGCCAACACCGGGTTACCCTCCACCCTTTATCCTTTCCTGTCCATCCCCTATGGCGCAAATGACCTTAGCTGTCGGTCGCCTCCCATATATACTACTACTACTTGGTAGATGGGGTCCCCCATCATTCAGGTGCACTTTAGTTCAGTCACTTCCGGGCATGCGTTGAGAGACAGGAGGTGGATATTTGTGACGTGTGATTGTTTGTGACGTCGTCGAGCCAGCATATGGACTTCTCAGTCGAGCAATGCTACGCTGTGAAGTTAGGCTGCGTTAAACTCGGGAAATTCGCGTCGGAGACCCTTGGAACTCATTAAACAGGCTTATGGGGATGATGCCTGAAGCCGCATAAGAGTTCTTGAGTGGCACAAAATGATTAAGGAAGGCCGGGAGCACCGCGTCGGATGCCCGACGACCGCTCGAACCGATGCTCAGGTGGCCAAAGTGAAAAAGGTTTTGGACTCTGACGCGGGCATTTAACCATCGCCTTTATCAGTGAGGAGCCCGGCCTTTCAGTCGGAACAGTCCGCACCATTGTAACAGAGGATCTTGCGATGAGAAGTTGGTGTTGAAAGTCTTGAACGAGGAACAAAAACTGTCGCGGGGGGAAATTTTTCGCGAGAAATTTTGGACTGGGACCAGGAAGATAAAGATTTTCTCGACAACGTTATCACCTAAAAAGATAGCTCAAAAGGAGCTCAAAGGATATCGGTTCGACTCCATCGAGGCGGTTCAAGCGACGACGACAAAGGCTCTCAACAGTATTATCCGGAAATTGACTTCCAGCTTTGGGCTTTTGACGAGTGGCAGACGGTGACGAACTAAACATGTATCGATACAGGAGGAATGTATTTTGAAGATTATTAAGTAATTGTAATAAAGAATGCAATAAATTTTGATTTTTTGGAACCAGTTCCGATACTTATTTTACGGAGCCTGTATCACACAGAACTGAACTTGTAGAATGGACTTTCGAAACTTAAAAAGGCGAATGAAGAACTAAAGATATGAAATATTACGTGAGTAAAACTGTTCCTCAATAGAATAAGCAACGTAACATAAGGTGATGTTTCTCTTTAAATTTTTAGAATTAATATTTAAAAAGGTATCAATTGTTTTCAGCGATGCTGCAGTCTAGGGAGATTTGAAAATAAATCAGAAGCATTTAAATATTTGTAACGGCTAGACACCGACTTAAACAGAAGGGTATGCTACAATATCAATGGATAATGAAATGATTCATTACACCTTGAATCCATTCACAGTAATCTGAATAGACTTCATGAAAAGTTTAAATATTAAAAGCAGCGGGACCGAGTCACCCGAGAATGATTTGAATGTGTCCTTCACACCCGCTTTAAGGCTTAATTGAAAGCTACCGCCATGGAAGAATAAAATATTCACAGTACACCAGATGATATATGCATGTTATTTTATAGATGTCGCTAACAATACATATTTAAATTGATAATCATGCTTCTATATTGACATTGTGAGTATTTTGATCCCGATCTGAGAAAATAATGAACTATAAATAACGACTTGATTCATTAGTAATTTTCGTGGTCATATTTATTTCCAAGGAAATATGTAATACTCCATCAGCTCACATCCGTCAACAAAGAGGTCAATTCCCCTTATTACTCTCTCAGTTAATGGTTAATACATGATTTACCACAATAAATGAGTTTGCGCGTGATTACGACTCGATCATATTTCGTGACCCATCTACTGTACGTAAGGAATAAAGAAAACAGAAGACGATTGAAATTCGTGAGTGGAATTAGTCGTAAACAAAGTGAAGTTTCGTGGGGATAATAAGTTTTTAAAATGCTACTTCACGTAACATGTCAAAGAAATCCTGACAATTAACGTTAGTTTGTCCAGTCATTCATTCGGCGAAACTTTAAACGTTCAGAATGTGTGATCAAATGGATATTTTGGTGTGCAGATTGTGTTTAAACAGTGGTGGACAGCTGGTAAATATTTTCGATGAGAATACACGTTCGGAGTTTATGTTGGAAAAGACTATAGAGGATTTAATAAATGTAAAGGTAAGTTGTGTTTGTTAATTCATATTTTTAAATCAATGAATATTGTAGCTCTCGGGTGAAATGCATCATTCATCGGTGTATGTATTCTGTACGGAATATACGCCCGAAGGAATTTCGAGCGTTTTGTTGTTAATATTTGTTTTTAAATGTGTTAATAGGTTGTCGAGGATGCTCGTTATCCCTGGTTGGTGTGTTGTAACTGCATGGAGAAGCTTACGGAATTCCGACTGTTTAAGCATAGATGTGCGGAGTGTTTGTTTGTGTTCTACAATCGCATTCAAAAGGAGTGCAATCCTGCAACGAAAGTCTGGATAACTAATGGACAGGAGGTCAGTTGTATCCATTGAAGAAAGATAATATCTGTGCCTGAAAAGGAATATTTCTTTGCATTACTTGTGATCAGTTTGCTGTAAAATCTTCATCGAATCTCAAACCTAGACCAATCACAGGCAATTTGAAGTTTCGCAAAAAGAGTAACCTTATGGATGGCGGATGTAAAGGGGCCGTATCCGAAGTTGTTAATTTTTAATTGAGAAAGGACTTCTCGAATGGACATAAAATGCTAAACAACTCTCTTGTCTCTCCAAAAAAAACACAAACTGACATCCACAACTGTATTCCAGCTTATTTTTTATCGCATAACGGAGGTTACCTTGTGGACTAGCCTTGAATAGAAACATGCGATCACATCTGTAATATCCTCCTTAAGAGCCTCCAAAGGTCCTTGGTCGAACTTAGTAAACCTAAGCTTTGATATATCCCCTCGAATCAGAGGAACGAGGGGTCCATGGAAGATCCCCTCGTGATTGGGTGGCCAGGAAATTTGTTCTTGCAGGATATGGAGTCTTGAACAATGGGCGGTATGAGCCATGGCACTATCCTGTTGAAACCAATATGCTTCTCTGTGTTATAACCCTCACCATATTCTTCCATTTTGGGGAGTAAAAAGTTCTCCAGCATCACACAATAGGGCAGAGTAACAGTTGAACCTTGAGATTCATAAGAGTAAGGCCCAATAATGTCTCTGGAGAACACAGCATACCAAAGAGTCACTTGGGGATATGACAAGAGGTCTAGGGTGAAGTTTGCGAGGGTTGTCAGTTGCCCAGTAACGATAATTTTGCATATTCACTGACCCGGAGAGATGTAAATGCACTTCATCGCTAGACAACAGTGTCCTTTATTTCGCCAACCACACTGTCACTGTACTGACAAGAACGTTTCTATGATAAAGCCTTGATGTATAACAGACATCTGCATGCTGACTACTGAAAATGGCATTGTTTCAGCCAGTTAACGCCACTACTCCCACTTTGCTAATTCACCTGTGCGCTTTTCAGTGATTCAATTGAAAACTAAGGACTCCATTCTGCCTCACCCTGCATTAAAAAGTTTGTCTAGACCAATATGTTGCCCTGTTGTTCTTATTCTTAAATGTTGATGTGGATAAAATTTTATATTTTCATGGTTTTGCGTCAGCTGCCGGGTGGAATCAAGAAAGAGTGTTGTGATGAAACAATCGTTAGTGATGCTGTTGACAGGACGGCAGTGGATGTCCGAGATGACATGATTGTTGTCAAGGAGGAGGTTGACACTGCCAGTGAGTGCTCTGAATCTCTGGGAAGGGATATTGATTCCTTAATGGTCGCATCAATGCAGGAGGGATGCAGTCATTGGTCGGACAGTGAAGAAGTCGGGAATATGGTGAGTGCACAGTGGATGTTGAGTCGGAGAGGCATTGGCCATCTGCCAGTGCAATCCAGAGTTTGCTGTTGAGGTGTCCGCTTCATTGAGGGACGATGTTTGATAAGGAAATGAGAGGGCATTCTTCGACCCAAAGCATTTTATTCCCGTGAATACATTTCAGAAGACAGTATTCATGCATTTCTGAATGTCATTGATTGGAGTGGAGTTTGCAAACGAAGTATTTGCCTGTGGCTATTAAGGGCAATCTTAAATTAATTATTTTAGTAAATGAATATTTTAAAAGGTGTGATTTGGAAAATAGGTGGGCTGGAACGATGGATGGCAGAAGAATGTAGGGAAATGTTTCCAAAGGGAAGAGTTTGGAGGAGAAATGTTAGGAGGGAGATTGTTAGAAGTGTGGGAATAATAATATGGAAGGTTTTCTGGGAAGAGGAAGGATTAAAATATCTGTTTGTTGGGATAATTAATGTCTTGTATTAAACCCTGGATAATTCAATCAATCCAGGAGCCATATATATGCCTGCTCTATTGCTTTGAGTTTAAGAGGAGGGTTAAGAAGGGTGGGAGGGATGCTAAGATTGATATGCTATAGCATTTATCAAAGGGGAAGTATTGTGTTTGGAGGCGTTTTTGGGGATAGGGAGCATATCAATCAGGAAAGGAGAGGCAGGAGGTGGTTATTGATTCTAATATTGAAGGGTGTGGTACACTGCCCAATATAAAAGGTGGGATGAATTTGGCACTTCAGTAGGTAGACTACATTGCTAGACGAGCAAGTAGAGTGGGAAATTGATTGGTGGGAGAGAATTAAAAAGTGGTTGGGAGAGGAATGGGATAGACATGTCTTGCATCTAGGTTTATTTTGGGGATGGGAGTGGTTTTGGGATGGGATGGCTATTTACAGCTCTAATTTTTGTGTTTGATCTTGCAGGACTATGCGCAAGATGGACCCTTGTCCTTCAACAAGGAAGTGGACATTAAGGAAGAGTGTGGAGATGAAATTCCTGAGGAGGAGGGATGTTTGGGAGGAGAAGTGTTGCAGGGACAAGGTGAGGAAGGCAAACGACTGCTGCTTTCTCATTTGTTCTTTGCGCAAATCCCTATGACAACCCCCAGTGTGTCCTCCTTGATGATTCAGGACTGTTGGTGGGTATTCCAACAGGATGTATGAAGAATAAGAATCTCAAATGATATCTTTCGGTTGCTTTGTTGTAAATGCCACTTCCTACTTACTCTGACTAACCTTACAGGGTCTGCCCCAAAAGTAATGCTATTAAGTTTATTGCACCACTCCTATTGGTCAAAGTAGGATTAAATTGCTTGGAGTAGCTAGCCCAGACCCTTAGCCTAGCTCTGAAACCGGTCTTAGTGCTCTCCAAGCTGTGGAATCGGCAGGACGTTAGTTATTGTATACCTCGTCACAAATAATAAATGGAATCCACTATCTACATCTACATCAATACCCTGCAAGCCACCAAAAAGGTGTGTGGCAGGAGGTGCGGCACCAGGAGGAAAGGGTTAGGGATGAGGGGGGTAGGGTTTTTCAAATGGATGGGGTAAGGGGTAAGGGGAACCTGCAAAAAAAGATATAATTGTATAACCCTGCTCAGTCCCTGCCTTGTAATTAGGTTAATACGTATTATGTCTTATGTCTTTCCTGCAGTCAATCTCTTTAATCTTACATTTGTGATCCATCCGCCCAATGTAATAAGTTCGGGTTTGTATTATGTTCTTTGCTCTATCGAGCAAAGTCAAGTAAATACACTTAACTTATTGTGTTTTGAAATCTGAATTCAAACAGACTGAAACAAAGAAATCTCTGTTAAGGAGAGGAGAGACTAACAAAATGAATACGTGAGGCTAATTTAAGGGAAGACTCCATGCTCTGTCCTACTCTCACTCAAGTTTCAAGTTGGATCAAGTGCTATGGAGAGGTTCAAACAATGTGGCTTGTGTTCGATAACTGTTGGATTCTAACCATCAATTGAGTATCATTATGAAGGCCAACGAACTGAACTTGTCACTTACTGTTGTGTTTTGCATTTTTACTTACGATTTAGCAAATGAGAAAGGTGTGCACCAAGCTATTGCTTTGAGGTATTAAAAGTAAGATAATATACTACGAGTCTACTAGTTCCAGGTCAAGCAGCACCAGGTCAGGCCAACGCTGCCCCACCCAAACTCCCCCCTTTACATAGCGTAGAACTGGCGTCGCCCCAGCAGAGACTTCTTTTCGTTCCCTCGGATTAAAGGCAGCCCTCAAAGGAACCCGTTTTATTGTCCATTCAGGGAGATGCGATCAGCCCTATGTGACTAGAACACCTTGCAAGAGGTCCCTGAATATGCCTTCCAGGCTACGTACTGGTCTTGGCAGAGTTGAAGGAAAAATTGTGTGGATGCCTAAGACCAGTACTTTGAAGAATTTTACGAGTTTGTGAAAATCTGTTCAATAAATTACTTTTAAAAAACTATTGTATTGCAGTTTGAATGCTTCCTGTATGTTTTTCAAATAATTCTGTAGGATATACACATGTATATAAATTGGTTCTTTCTGAATGTAATTCCGACTAATTCTCTGCACTGCAAAACTCTTTCAGATTGCGGAAAAGGACGAGATGGTGTCATGACTATTCTGCATATGTGTCAATATTGCAATGATGGATTTGCACAAAAGGAAGACCTCGAAGCACACGTGATACGTCGGCACTCTTTGAAGGCAAGGGACATCAGACGTGGCATTGATTCCGAGGGTTACGATTGCACAAGTGATATTGTACCGGAATCCAAGACTTACAAGTGCGCGATTTGTTTGAGATCATTCCCGTTGAAGAACAAACTGAAGAGACATCTGCTGATACACACGGGGGAACGGCCTCACAAGTGTCCTGTTTGTCCAAAGGCGTTTACCCTCAAACAATACCTTCAGAAGCACGTGCTTGTGCACAGCGAGGATAGATGTCACAAATGCGAGATGTGTCCGAAAACTTTCAAGTTGAAGAAGCAACTTAAGGAACACAGTTTGACGCACAAGGGAGAGAAGCTTCACAAGTGTGAGGTTTGTTCAAGGGCTTTTACGCAAAAGGCAAACCTTAGAAGACATGTCCTGATACACACGGGGGAACGACCTCACAAGTGTGAGATTTGTTCGAAAGGTTTCCATCACAAACAACACCTCGAGGGTCACATGTTGACGCATACTGGGGAAAGACCTCACAAGTGTCCCGTTTGTCCAAAGGCATTCACCCTCAAACAACACCTTCGGAAGCACGTGCTTCTGCACAACGAGGATGGATGTCACAAATGCGAAATGTGTCTAAAAACGTTTGAGTTGAAGCAGCAACTTAAGGAACATAGGTTGATGCACAAGGGGGAGAAGCGTTACAAGTGTGAGGTTTGTTCAAGGGCTTTTACGCAAAAGGCAAACCTTAAAAGACATGTCCTGATACACACGGGCGAATGACCTCACTAGTGCGAGATATGTCTGAAAGGTTTCCATCACAAACAACACCTCGAGGGTCATATGCTGACCCATACGGGAGAAAGGCCCTACAAATGCGAGGTATGTCAAAAAACATTCACTTTCAAACAATCATTGAAAGGTCACATGTACATCCACACCGGGGAGAAACCGGACAATGCTTCCCCACCTGGTGCCATAGTCCTGATGTTGCCCCAGCAGACTTCCTATTTTTCCCTCGGATCAAGGCAGCCCTGAAATGAACCCGATTTATGTCCGTAAGAAGAGATCTAATCAGCTCCGTGACTGAAGTTGACCCCTGAGGATGCCTTCGAGGGCACGTACTGGTCATGGCAGAGTCACCGGGGAAAATGTGTAGAGGCCCCTAGTAAACAGTACTTTGAAGAATTTTAAGAGTTTGTTCAAATGTGATTATAGACAAATACTTGCTTTGTATTGAAAATTTTTTTGTATCATTCAAAGTGATGTTTTGAATACAGATTAAATTTTCAGTTTCAATTAAAACTCATACTAATGATATATTTCTCTGAGATGGAATAATTCTACATCTTATCCTTCAAGAAAGTTCCTTCCAGTGCAAGATTTAAATAAGTAGTAGTAGTTTTGAGGGGAGGCGACCGACAGCTAAGGTCATTTGCGCCATAGGGGAAGGACAGGAAAGGATGAAGGGTGGAGAGAAACCCGGCGTCGTAATTTTCCCATAATTATATATCATTATTTATTGGATTAAACTAACAGCCTCAGAATTGACATTGTCTATAATGTTTCTGTGCGGTATAAAAATATGTTTCCATAACTATTATCCCAGATTATTTTATCATTCATAAAAGGGGATGTAAAATGGACTCCGTGATTTGACGGGTGGATTGTATAAAAACCAACAAAGATAATTAAAAAAGGTTTTTATTTCCAAAAACTACATTAAATTACATTTTATTTTCAGTAGTTATTCTTAAAATATTTTCATCCAGGGGAGGACCTTGGAGAGCCATGAACGTGTTGAGTGATTAAAAAAAGTTTTCAAAAACTCTTCTCCAATTTCAAAGAAACTGCGGGAGATTCCCAAACATTAATTTTTAACGGAATCATCCGCTAATGTGCATTTCAATGTAACAATTTCAGAGTGTTAAAAAAAAAATTTGCCTAGATTGGGTTTTGAACCTGGAACCCCTCTTGATCTCCAGTCTGAGTGCTTTAGCCAGTTAAGCCATCAAGTCTTCCTCTTACATTCTGTAAATTGTTTACTCTGATTTTTAAACTCTGAAATTGCTGTATGAAAAACTTCCCAGCATATGTTGTGTTATTCCAATGCGATGAATTCTGTAATTGCCTCCTTAAAGAGCTTCCAAAGGTCCTTGGTCAAACTTTGTAAACCTCAGCTTTGATATGTCCCCAAAGAAAAAAAATTACTGAAGGGGTCAAACCGCGGAACAAGTGAGGGGGCCATGGAACATCCCCTCATAAGGAGATCAGGCAGCTGGGAAATTGTACTTGCAGGATATGGAGTTTTGAGGACACAACAAACTGTCACTTAAGGGATATGACAAGAGGTCTTAGGGTGAAGTTTGCGAGGGTTGTCATTCGCCCAGTGATGATAATTCTGCTTGTTTACCGTGCCTGAGAGGTGAAAGTGACCTTGGTTGCTAGAAAATAGTGCCCTCTGCATAGACAACCACACTGCTATTGTTCTTAAAAGAACGTTTCTACGACAAAGCCTCAATGCTCACCGAACCACTGCATGGTATTTGCTAAAAATGGCGTTGTTTCCACAGGTAATGCCACCAACTCCCACTTTCCTAATTCACCTCTTTAGTGATTATTTTTTATAAGTAGGGAGTCCATTCTGACTCATCCCATATGTTTAATTGTATTTTTTTTTCAAGTTTGAATTAATTTGAATAAAAATCGGAGTCAACATTTTCATATACGTATCAAAAATTTAGAGATATGCGATGAAATATTAATATGAATATTTTCAATGACAACTTCATTATTAGCTTAATTATTGCAAAGGTATTCCTGATTTAAATAAGGTGAGAAAATAGCGATAATTAGAATGCCGAACACATTACATTGTGCTTAATAGTATGCCATAATCATCACAGTTCAAAAATGGCATTTTATACTTGATTATTAAATACATTGGTATCTGTAGTGCACCGATTACTCACTCTAAAACCTACAGCAACGGGGAGAATGTTCAAAATATCAGTAAAATAACCTGTGCAATGCAAGGGTTTATGTTGGGCATCAGAAAGCAAATAAATCTTGAATTCATCTGATTGACACTTATGGCGAACGCATTTTTTATAGACCTAACATGTCCACGATGGTTTCGGACTTTTCCTCAAAGGTTAACCGTTTCCTATCAACCGCTGTAGTAATTCAATATTTTACTCATCCACTGAGTACATTACATTGCAATTCCACCAAAGAATTAATATGTACATAGCATCACATTCGAGGCGCGTCCAGAAAATAACCGGAATTTATAATTTCGAAGTTTTGGTTGGTCTGAATATCAGAATATTTTCATATTATGTTGGTATAAATGGCCCTAAAGTATGATACGTAGTATCATACTTTAGGGCCATTTGAATATGAAACTATGACACGTAGTAAGGCCCTAAAGTATGATACGTAGTATCATATACGTAGTATATATACGTAGTATCATACTTTAGGGCCTCAGTCGTGTATGTATCAGTATGTCAGTCGTATTGTTTACTTTGTCCGTGGCAGTCGCTTTTAGGTTATAGACGTGTTTATTTTGTGCGCTCGGCGATTTTCGTTTGTTAAAAAAACCGGATTAAAGAATTTTTAAAATCAAATTTTGCGTACAAAACTGAATTAAAGTGTGAAAAGGTTAGTGAAAGTGCGTTTGTGTTAGAGTAGAACTTTAATTACTCCTAAGACGCTCTGAGAGGCAAGTAGTATATCAAATTTGTGGACAACAGTATCAAATTTCGCATAAAAGATGAAATAAAAGTGTAAAACACCAAGTGTATGTCCGTGAAATGTTAACAATAAAAATGCCAAAATGGTGAGTGTCTCTGCTATATGAGTGAAACAAGAGTTTCTTACGAGTGGTGTATATATGTATATATATATATATATATATATATATATATATATATATATATATATATATATATATATACTCATATATAAGGAAAAGGGATAGGAACACGTATAAAGGACGAACACAATAGAGGTGGGGAAGGCGGAATCGAACGGATCACAAGAGTAAAAATATTTCCTCAACCGGGACTCGAACACCGGATCTTGCCGGGCGGATGCTCTTAACCACTTGAGCTATCGAGGAAACGTAATTTACCCTGAGATCCGTGGGTCTTATATGTCGAATCGGGGCGCTTGGTTCACTGGCAACTTGGCAACTGGTTCACTGGTATTCATTTGTGGTCATCTAGCATCAGTCGGCATCCTGTTTGGTATCCCTGTGCACTTTCATATGCCTTTTAAGACTGCCGCTATGCGTAAATGCCCTGGAACAAACAACGCAACGTTGGGGGCCAACTCTGTGGTTCGCCATGTGTTCGTTCAAGTTCTGTTTATGTCTGAATGCCTCCAAACACACCTCACATTTGTGTGGTTTCTCCCCGGTATGGATGTACATGTGACCTTTGAGAGATTGTTTGAAAGTGAACGTTTTTTGGCATACTTCGCATTTGTAGGGCTTTTCCCCGGTATGGGTCAGCATGTGACCCTTGAGGTTTTGTTTGTGATGGAAACTTTTCAGACATATCTCGCATTTGTGAGGTCGTTCGCCCGTGTGTATCAGGACATGTCTTTTAAGGAATGCCTTTTGCGTAAAACCCTTAGAACAAACATCACACTTGTGACGCTTCTCCCCCTTGTGCGTCAATCTGTGTTCCTTAAGCTGTTGCTTCAACTCGAATGTTTTTAGACACATCTCGCATTTGTGACATCCATCCTCGCTGTGCAGAAGCACATGCTTCCGAAGGTGTTGTTTCAGGGTGAATGCCTTTGGACAAACGGGACACTTGTGAGGTCTTTCCCCGGTATGCGTCAACATGTGACCGTCCAAGTGTTGTTTGTGATGGAACCCTTTCAGACATATCTCGCACTTGTGAGGCCATTCCCCCGTGTGTATCAGCAGATGTCTCTTCAGTTTGTTCTTCAACGGGAATGATCTCAAACAAATCGCGCACTTGTAAGTCTTGGATTCCGGTACAACATCACTTGTGCAATTGTAACCCTCGGAATCAATGCCACGTCTGATGTCCCTTGCCTTCAAAGAGTGCCGACGTATCACGTGTGCTTCGAGGTCTTCCTTTTGGGCAAATCCATCTTTGCAATATTGACACATATGCAGAATAGTCATGACACCATCTCGTCCTTTTCCGCAATCTGAAAGAGTTTTGCAATGCAGAGAATTAGTCAGGGTTACAATTAAGAGGGAAGCATTTAATATATAGAGATAAAGACCCGCCATGTCGGGAACATACATCCAGTCACACGGATAAGTCATCATCCAGTCACATAGATTTTTAAGGGAAAGGGATGGGAACACATATACATTCATAGATCAACACGGGGGAGGCGGGGAAAGCAGAATCAAGAGGGATCACAATCAGAAATCAATATTTCCTCAACTGGGACTTGATCTTGGACCACCGGGTGGATGCTCTCAACCACTTGAGCTATCGAGGAAACTTAAATTTACTCTGAGATCTGTGGGTCTTATATATTAACCGCATTTCCTGATTCTTATTTGTCTAAGAGATGGCTTCAGGGGACTGTTTCAAACAATAAAAGGATGAAATGAGATGACAGAGATACAAGAGGAAAGGACGGTATAGGGTAAACAATCATCATACAAGGTCGTACATAGGATAGGGGAACGGAGCACTTTCATGGCACGCATAGCTGGAAGAAGAGGCAAGCCACAATGGCCTAATACACATTCAAACACGAAATCTCACCAAAGAGCAAACAAATACTCATTCACATAGAAACAGATATAAGGAAAAGGGATAGGAACACATAATACAAATGACGAACACATGAGAGGTGGGGAAGGCTGAATCAGGCAGATCACGAGTGTAAAAATATTTCCTAGTCCGGGACTTGAACTCCGGATGTTTCCACTCGCAACTGGGCGGAGGCTCTTAATCACTTGAGCTATCCAGGAATCGTAATTAACACTGAGATATGTGATGCTTCATGCAACCAAGTGGCCAGATTCTTTTGGCCAAGAGACGGCATTAGGGAGCACCCACCAAAGGAGAAATGGAAAACACACAAGAGGAAAGGATAGTAGTAAAGGAATCATACAACATCATATAGGATAAGAATTGTGCATTTCGTGGCACGCATAGGAGAGCATATATATATCCATATACTTACTCGAAGAAGGCCTCTGACGGGGTCGAAAGCTTGAACAATTTACCGTGTGAGTCAGTTTCCTTTTAAATATTGCTATTCTATTTTTGTTCTATTGGGCCATCCAACTATTGTGATGCTCATGTGAGTGTTTCCGCATAATCGTGTTATATATATATAATGTCCCTATATATATGTATACATATATTTTTTAAGGTAATCTACCGGTTAGGGTAGGTTTTTGGACGGTCACAATTACCAAACAAATATTTTATTACTCCCAACAAAACACAAAATCCAGCATCCTATTCTATATCAGGTCCCTCTTCATCTCTGAGTACTTTCTTCCTCCCTTCATCCCGTCCAACATCCCTATCCTGTTCCTTCCCTTTCCTCTTTTGCCCAACATTCTACCCTCTATCACAGTCTTCAACATCCCACTGCCGGTCAACACCCCCTTCATCCACTTTTCCTGCCTCCATAGTAATATCTCCCAACAAACCCCTCTCTTCGCCCACCATACCAAGTACTTCCTCATTTGTTTTCTTCTCTGTCCATTTCACCTTCTCCATTCTTCTCCACACCCACATTTCAAAAGCCTCCAATCTACGTCTATCCTCCTGCTTCAATGACCACGTTTCCGCGCCGTACATAGCTACGCTCCATATCAAAGTTTTTACGAGTCTTTTCTTAACATCCTTACTCAAAGTCCCCGTCATCAACTCCCTCCGCCTTGTGAAAGCCTCTTTGCCTAGCGCTATTCTTCTCCTTACGTCCCTACTACTTTGATACCGTGTTGGTCCAAAACACTACCGAGATACGTAAACTGTTCTACCTGCTCTATTTTTTGCCCTCCTATTTTAATGTTAAGCTTGGCCTTTTTCTTTCTAGAAAATCGCATAACCTTTGTTTTATTAATGTTGATTCTCATCCCATACCTGTCGCACTGAATTTCCAATTCACTCAGCAATGCTTGCAGCCCCTTGGCTGACTGACAAACTAAAGCTTGGTCATCAGCAAACCTAACTGATTTTACGAATTCCCCGCCCACTTTCATTCCTACCTCTAGTTCTTCCCATGCCTATTTGATCATTTCCTCTGCATACAGGTTGAACAGCAACGGTGATAATGGGCAACCCTGCCTTACACCCCTTCCTAACACTGCCCATCCTGACTCCCCGTTTCCCACCCGCACCTGAGCAGTCTGAGACATGTACAGGTTGCGGATTAGCCTCCTTTCCCTCCAATCTATTCATATTTTCTGCAATATACTCATTAGTTTTTCCCAATTTACTCTATCAAACGCTTTTTCTAAATCTACGAAACAGGCAAATACCTCCTGGTTGTGTTCTATATTCCTCTCGATTAGAAATCTCATTACTGCAATGGCATCACGCGTACCTCTCCCCTTCCTAAACCCAAACTGATCATCCCCTAAGTAATCATTTGCCCTACACTCTATCCTTTTGTTTATGATCCTGAGAACTACTTTAGCTGCGTGGGATATCAAACTTATCGTCCTGTAGTCCTCACATGACGTGGCCTTTACCTTTTTCGGAATCGGAACTAAAACTGCTCTCACAAAGTCTTCCGGCCAGATTCCCTCCTCATAAATGCTACGGATCAGCCCATATAGCCTCTTCCTCCCACATTTTCCTAAGCATTTTAAAAGTTCCACGGGAATGTTATCTACCCCCACGGCCTTATTTAGTTTCATCTCCCTTAATGCCCTTTCTATCTCATTGTCTAGTATGCCTGGGCCTAAGCTATCTTCCTCTACGTCATTTTCTTTTTCAATGTCTAACTTTGTTGGTCTGAGTTCTTTACTATAAAGTTCTTCTACATATTCCTTCCATCTCTCTTGGATCTTTCCTGCGTCAACTATTACCTTACCCACCTTATCTCTAACTATTAGCATAGCTCTTCCTTTCTTACTTCCCGTTAACGATTTAACTTTGCTGTACAGCGCACCAATTTCACCCTTCCTCTGCAGACTTTCCATATCCTCCACCA
Organism: Hetaerina americana; assembly: GCF_022747635.1. NCBI lineage: Eukaryota > Metazoa > Arthropoda > Insecta > Odonata > Calopterygidae > Hetaerina > Hetaerina americana. The sequence continues at coordinate 3,105,561 of NW_027286974.1, read as the reverse complement.
TGCTTCTTTCGCTTTATTTGTTGCCCGCCTTAATTTATTGTTCAATTCTTTGTACTTCATTTTGCCTAATTCTGTATTTAGTATTTATATTCTTCCATTTATACATATATATACACAAATATATATATTATATATATATATATATATAATATATATATAATATATATATATATATATATATATATATATATATATATATATATATATATATATATATTATATATATATATATATATATATATTATATATATATATATATTATATATATATACATTTGTGTATATGTATATATATATACACAAATAGATATAAACATATATATTTTATATTAATATATACTACCTTGATCAAAAAGTTCCCGGAATAACCACCGTGTGGCGCTCCCATCGTTCCGATTTGAGTTCTGTTTTTTTTTGTTAAATTGGTACATCTGTTGTTGATATTCCCTTTAAATCTTAGTGTCATAACTTGACATGTGCAAAAGTTACGTAGCCAAGAGTACATCTATCTCTGTGTGTGTTGGCGATTTTTTACAATTGCAGAAATGGATTTAAATTTGCAGCAACGAACTTGTATTAAATTTTGCGTAAAAAACGGATTTAGTGGTGCACGGACGTTGGAAATGTAGGAAAAGTGTTTCGGCAACGATTCTCTAAAAAAAACGGTCGTTTACCAGTGGCACGAGCGGTTCAGAAGTGGTCGTGAGTCAATCGAAGATGATGAACCCAGTGGCAGACCATCGACATCGAAAGTCGGTGAAAAAATTGATAAAGTAAAAGAAATGTTGGTCAATAACCGCAAATTAACCATCAGAGAAATAGCGGAGGACTTGAACATTGCCTATGGATCCGCCCAAGACATTGTGGTTAATGATTTGGGTTTCCGTCGTGTAGCAGCAAAGTTGGTGCCAAAATACCTCAATTTCATGCAAAAAAGAGACCGTGTTGACGTCGCAAAAGACATGATTTGCGAGGCTGAATCCGATCCCACATTCATCAAAAGGATCATTACTGGAGACGAGACGTGGGTTTATGAGTACGACACGCAATCCAGACATCAGGCAAGTGAATGGCGTTCACCAAATGAGCTGAGACCAAAAAAACCACGTCGTTTTCAGTCAAAAAAGAAGGCAATGCTGACGGTTTTCATGGATTACAACGGTGTAGTGCATCATGAATTTTTGCCAGAAGGCCAGACAGTAAACAAAGAGTATTATTTGGGCGTTATGAGACGTTTGCGTGAAGCAATTCGCCGAAAGAGACCAGAAATGTGGGCAGAAAACTCGTGGATTTTGCACCATGATAACGCACCGTCGCACAGTGCTATCATTATTCGTAATTTTTTGACGAAAAATGCAACAAATACCATCCAACAGCCACCGAATTCACCTGATTTGGCTCCCTGTGACTTCTTTCTGTTCAATCGAGTTAAAAAAACCATTACGGGGAACGCGTTTTAGCAGCCGAGAGGAAGTAATGGAAAAATCGCAGGAAGCACTGATGGACATACCGAAAACCGAATATAAAAAATGTTTCGAGGATTGGATCAAGCTCTGGCATAAGTGTGTTGCAGTCGATGGGGATTACTTTGAAGGGGACAATATAGATTTAGATGAATAAACTTGTATTTTTAATTTTCTGAATAAATTCCGGGAACTTTTTGATCAAGGTAGTATATATACACACAAATATATATAAACATATATTTTTATTTATATATATATAAATATAAAACACACAAAAATAAATGTAAACATATATTTTTATTTATATATATAAATATAAAACAAACAAATAAATATAAACATATATTTTTATTTATATATATAAATATAAAACAAACAAATAAATATAAACATATATATATATATATATATATATATATATACACATGTATATATAGTGGGTCGCGGTAGTCCAGTGGGTAGAGCGTTGGACTACTGACCAGAGGGTCCCGGGTTCCATTCCCGGGCAAGGCACCCTGGGCACCTGCAGCTCCACCCATGCTCAAGTGATTTTTCGGGTACCAGGTCTTGCTGGGAAACCATAACCGGCACAGGGAAAGGAACTGGCCCCCCTTATTACCCTGATGTGTGAATTTTCACAAGCCGTATAGGGCTTAGTACTGGGTGAAGTCTACCATCAGGCATCCTTACCTCTATGTATCAATCTATGATGAGTGGGGAACTGAATGCCATCAAGCGATTGAATGCATGGTGAGACACCATAAGGAAATCTGACAGAGAGAGGGAATTTTTGAGATGGTTATTCCCCAAAAGTCCCCAGACATCACCAGAAAGTTAAAAGTGGCCCATTCCTCACCTTCTTCCTGCAATGGATCCGCTCCCAGGCGTCCTTCCTCCTGAGAAATGTCATCTTGACACTCTTCCTTAATGTCCACTTCAACATTGAATGACAAGAGTCCGTCTTCAGAACGGTCCTGAGAAGACCAAAGGCAAACATTACAGTCGTTGAGATTTCTACTTTTTTCCAAAGACTAATTAAGGTTGAGGCCATTATTAAAGTTACCAAAATGAATAATACAATTAGGAGAACAGGAACGGCAGTCCTTTAAGGTCACTTTAGGTGAGGTGGAATGAAATTGTACAACATACCATGCAAAAGACATGAAAAAGGAAGCGGAAGAGAGGGATTTCTTTGGAGAAATTCAAATTAATTGCGAGAGAATAAAGATGGAGGCATAGATTGGCTGTGGAACGTGTGGAAGACTGAGATATACACATAGGGTGCGGAACTTAAATTCGGACAAGGGCACGTTTCCTCAAATGAATGACATTTCCTGGTGGGGTTAACAAAACCATCCCTTTAGACTTCTCCGCTCGCCCATTGACCAGAACATGTCAATGATGATAGCTATATATATATACATATATATATATATATATATATATATATATATATATATATATATATATATATATATATATATATATATATAGTACAATACACAGTAACACATAATATAGAAACACAAAAAAAGAGAACACTCACACGTATTTTCTTGATATTTCGACGGAAACAATCCGTCTTCCTCTGAAGATGTAGAAGTAATGACTGCTGGAATTGTTGAGGTGAGGGGTGCGAGAGAAAGGGAAGGGGGCCAGGGGAAGGGGAGAACGGGAGGCGAAGGAGGGGTGAAAGGAATGGTTGGGGAGAGGAAAGGGAGAGGGAAGGGGTGGAAGTAACAGTTTTAGGCCACTCCCATCAGTGAACGACATTGAGGCCCGGATGCTGATAGGCCATACAGATGTAAATGAATGCCAATTCAAGGGTTTTTAATTCTATAGGGTTATCGGATGTGGGAAGGGACGCTAGGACGGAAACATTGTAACACTGGTTGAAGGGGGTATTATGATGGGAAGCATGTTTAGGGATGGGGAGACCCGCGGACGGGGAGGAGGGATTGCACGAGGCGCGGTGGTTGTTAATCCTAATGTTAAGTGGTGTGGAACATTGGCCTATGTAAAAGGACGGGCAGAGTTTACAGGTAAGAAGATAAACAACATTCTTGGAAGTGCAAGAGGAATAGGGGAAGGAATCTTAGATGGCGACATTTCTGGGCGATGCAACCCGCCACTCAATCCCCCGCACACACACACAGCGCTCTCACCAAGTTCCGGCCGCCTTCCCACCTTGAGCCTCCACCGCTCCCTCCAAATCACCCGGTCGAAATCTTTATCAATCTTCTCCTGTCCAAAACATCTAGTCCTTCTTTCCTTAAATCTCTAAATCCGAAAACTAATCTCTCCCCGGCCGAATTAGCTGAGTTAAAAAAACTCACACGCAACCCCAACCTAGTCATCACTTCTGCCGACAAGGGTTCGACAGTTGTAATCCTAAACACTACAGACTACCTTCAAGAATGCAACAGATTACTCTCCGACACTTCCTCCTATCAACATATTCCTGCTGACCCTAACCCCGCATTCCAAAAAGAAATAATCGCTTTCCTCCGAGACAATGGCCCTAAGGAGAATCTTTCCCCCAGGGACATCTCCCTCCTTTCCCCTTCCCAACCTCACACCCCTCACTTCTACATCCTTCCTAAGATCCACAAACCCAACAACCCAGGCCGCCCTATAGTCTCCTCGCGTAGCTCTCCGACCGAAAGAATTTCCGCCTTCGTGGACCACTATCTCCAACCTTTAGTTCACTCCCTACCCTCCTTTATCAAAGACACCTACCACTTCCTCAGATTGCTCCACTCAACTTCCCTCCCTCCTGATACCCATATTACTATGGCTACAATCGATGTCACCTCCTTATACACATCTATTCCTCACCAAGAAGGCCTTTCTTCCCTACGTTACTTCCTCTCCAAACGCCCTACCCCTCAAATCCCCAGTACCGATTTTCTCATTGATCTTTCCAACTTCATTCTCACCCGCAACTCCTTTTCTTTCAACAATAACCATTACCTCCAAATAAAGGGCTGTGCCATGGGTAGCAGATTCAGCCCTTCATATGCAAACCTCCACCTCGGTGTCCTGGAAGAGAATTTCCTTTCCAACTATCCTCTGCAACCTCTCCTGTGGCTCCGATACATTGACGACATCTTTCTACTATGGCCACACGGCATAGATTCCCTCAATTCCTTCATCTCCAAACTCAATGATTCCTCATCTTTGTCTTTCACCTCGACCATTTCATCCTCTCAGATTACCTTCCTCGATGTTAATATTTCCCTCAGCAACAACAAATTCCTTACCTCTGTTCACACCAAACCTACTAATAAGCAGCAATACCTACATTACAGCAGTTGTCACCCCTCCCATACCAAGCGCTCCCTCCCTTACTCTCTTTCTATCCGCGGTCACCGCATTTGCAACCATCCCGAATCCCTTAACAAATACCTTAACAACCTTCACCACTCCCTCCTCCAACGAGGATACCCTGATTCTCTCCTCCATAAAAAAAATACTTAAACATTCCTACACCCCCAAGCCTGCGTCAACCACAGACTCCCAGCCTCTCTCAATCTGTACGACCTACTTCCCAGGCATTCAGTCTCTCAAAGTCATCCTCAAAGACCTATTCCCCATCCTCAAAAATCACAACACTTCCTCCAACCTTCTCCCCAATTGCCCCTCTGTCACCTTCAAACGTCCCGCCAACCTAGCAGATATCCTCAAATCCACCAGGCCACTCTCAAAATCCCCTCACACACCCAGAGCCATACCCACTCCATGTCATCGAGCAAGATGTAAAACCTGCCCTATTTTCACCACTCCACCCCACTCCATCCCACCATTCAACTCTCTCCCGCCCTTCCCCTATTCCTCTTGCACTTCCAAGAATGTTGTTTATCTTCTTACCTGTAAACTCTGCCCGTCATTTTACATAGGCCAATGTTCCACACCACTTAACATTAGGATTAACAACCACCGCGCCTCGTGCAATCCCTCCTCCCCGTCCGCGGGTCTCCCCATCCCTAAACATGCTTCCCATCATAATACCCCCTTCAACCAGTGTTACAATGTTTCCGTCCTAGCGTCCCTTCCCACATCCGATAACCCTATAGAATTAAAAACCCTTGAATTGGCTTTCATTTACATCTGTATGGCCTATCAGCATCCGGGCCTCAATGTCGTTCACTGATGGGAGTGGCCTATAACTGTTACTTCCACCCCTTCCCTCTCCCTTTCCTCTCCCCAACCATTCCTTTCACCCCTCCTTCGCCTCCCGTTCTCCCCTTCCCCTGGCCCCCTTCCCTTTCTCTCGCACCCCTCACCTCAACAATTCCAGCAGTCATTACTTCTACATCTTCAGAGGAAGACGGATTGTTTCCGTCGAAATATCAAGAAAATACGTGTGAGTGTTCTCTTTTTTTGTGTTTCTATATTATGTGTTACTGTGTATTGTACTATTCGGCACTTCCGTGTTACGTCTATGAAAGCATATACTATATATATATATATATATATATATATATATATATATAGTGGGTCGTGGTAGTCCAGTGGGTAGAACGTTGGACTGCTGACCAGAGGGTCCAGGGTTCGATTCCCGGGCAAGGCACTCTGGACACCTGCAGCTCCGCCCAAGCTTAAGTGATTTTTTCGGGTACCAGGTCTTGCTGGGATACCATAACCGGCACAGGGAAAGGAACTGGCCCCCCTTATTACCCTGATGTGTGAAATTTCACACACCGTATAGGGCTTAGTAGTACTGGGTTATCTCTACCATCACCCATCAACCAAACCGACCCTCCAGGGTTGATTACTTCTGGGTTTATGGTTTATATATATATATATATACATATATATACATACATACATATATATATAAATAAATATATATATATATATATATTTATTCATATATATATATATATATATATACATATATATATATATATATACATATATATATATATATATATATATATATATATATATATATATGCATATGTGCACCTTAAATTTGGGCCTAATAAAAAGGCTCAAGCTAAACATTAAAATAGGAGGGTAAATACAAAAGCAGGTAAAGGAGTTAAGGCACCTCGGTAGTGTTTCAGACAAACACCGTGTCAAAGTAGTGGTAAGGACTTAAGGAGAAGAATTGCGCTATTAGTCAAAGAGGCTTTCACAAGAAGGAGGGAGTTGATGACGGGGATGTTGAGTAAGGAAGTTAAGAAAAGAGTCGTGAAAACTTCGATATGGCGCGTAGCTATGGGTGGCTATGGAAACGTGGTCATTGAAGCAGGAGGAGAGACGTAGACTGGAGGCTATTGTAGATATGATGTGGGATGAATAATGGAGAAAGTGAAATGGACCGAAAGAAGGAAAACAAATGAGGAAGTACTTGGTATGGTGGGCGAAGAGAGTGGTTTGTTGGGAGAAATCCTATGGAGGCAGGAAAAGTGGATGAAAGGGGTATTGGCCGGCAGCGGGATGTTGAAGACTGTGATAGAGGGGACAATGTTGGGCAAACGAGGAAAGGGAAGGAACAGGATATAGGGATGTTGGACGGGATGAAGGAAGTACTCAGAGGTGAAGAGGGACCTGATGTAGAGTAGAATGATGGATTTGGTGTTTTGTTAGGAGTCAAAAAATGTTCACCATATTCCCTGCTTCCTCACTGTCCGACCAATGACTGCAACCCTCCTGCATTGATGGGACCATTGAGGAATCAATATCCCTTGCCGGAGAAGCAGAGCATCCACTGGCAGTGTCAACCTCCTCCTTGACAACAGTCATATCATCTTGGACATCCACTGCCGTCCTGTCAACAGCATCACTGGCGATTGGGTCGTCACAACACTCTTTCTTGATTCCACCGGGCAACTGACGCAAAGGATGAAAACGTAACAATTAAATATTGGCAGATGATAAAAATTTCAAAATAAAAGCATTTCAGCACCAAAATCAATCGTGAAAACCTACGAGGGCGATTTGAAAAGTTACGTCCCCTATTTTTTTTCCTGAAAAATCAAATTTATTCTTAACTTTTGCGTGCATCTTAGGAAAAGTTGAGCATTTAGCTATCTTCCTACAGAGTCGCCTTGATGACCAATTAGTTTTTGCATCTCCTTGTAAGCAACTTTTTAAAATATATATATGTATATAATATATATATATATTATATAATATATATATAATATATATATATATATATATATATACATACATATATATATATATATATATATATATATACATATATATATATATACATATATATAAAAAATATTATATATATATATATAATATTATATATATATATATATATATATATATATATATATATATATATATATATATATATATATATATATATATATATATATATATATATACATATATATATATACATATATATAAAAAATATTATATATATATATAATATTATATATATATATATAAATATATATATATATATTTATAATATTTTTTGGTAATCTACCCGTTCAGGTAGGTTTTTTTGTGGATAGCCACAGCTACTAAATAGAACATTTTTTTACTCCTAACAAAACACCAAATCCATCATCCTACTCCACATCAGGTCCCTCTTCACCTCTGAGTACTTCCTTCATCCCGTCCAACATCCCTATATCCTGTTCCTTCCCTTTCCTTGTTTGCCCAACATTGTCCCCTCTATCACAGTCTTCAACATCCCGCTGCCGGTCAATACCCCTTTCAAAGGCATCGTACCTTTCTCCCACCTCGTCACGAAGCCAACTGACAACTGCCTCTTGGATTTCCTCGTCTGAGTTGAATTTCTGTTTTTTGAGAGCGGGAAACAAGAGTAGTAAGTTGTTAGGGGCAACGTCCTCCTGGTTGTAAGGAGGGTGTTCCATGATATATCCCATCGGCCGAATTGATTGAGTAGGGTGGTCATTGTTTGATGTGAAGACACGTGGACGTGCATTGTAATGATATGCAGACACACTCCTTAAAGTGAGGAGACACCTTGTTTGTAACTGATTGACCTCAAGAGACACAATATTCCGCAGAATGGAGAAGTAGCCACTCTCTCTCTCTTCATTCATTCTCTAAGGTCTTCCTTTATCTAAATGAAGGTTCAATTCTCTCTGGTTATTGAGCACCACCATCTTGTCAATTGGAGCCACCGTTGTTGATTCCAATGGCAAACTCCGACGGCCGCCCCATCGACCACAGCTCAACTTAGGACGTTCTCCCGGCCATCAAAACACTCCAAGCACCACTTCCGATACACGTCCATTTGATGTCCATAATACACTTCTCACACCGTACACTTCCACACTAAATGGAAGGATGAATTTATTATATTCAGAGGAGAAACAGTCGTCGTCAGTTGGCTTCGTGTGATGCGGTGGGAGAAAGTTACGATGCCGGTATTAATGAAAAGCTACTTACAAGGAGATGCAAAATGTGATTGATTGTCAAGACGAGTATATAGAAAAATAGCTAAATGCACAACCTTTCCATAAAATGTACGCTGAAAGTTGAAAGAATAAATTTGATATTTCATAAAAAAATAAAATAAAAAAAAGGCGACTTTACTTTTCGGATTGCCCTCGTATTTAATGTAATTCTGGCACGAGAACCTCTCAAAAGTCATTACTTTAGCAAATAGAGCAATACTTGTGTCTCAAGGCAATTTCAGGTTGTGTTAAAAAATTTTTAAGGATGATTTTAATTCAACAGTTTTTGGATACATAGGTCGTGCGTTCATATGTCTCACGCATTGGTGCTTATCTTCATGGTCATTTGGGCAGTGGCATTCTTCATAGTAGAAGTCCCAATTTGATTGAAGCACATGCTCCCATCATAGGGAATGCTTCCAAATCTTAAAACAGTCCTCGGATGCAGTTTTTGGAATGGCCTTCAGCTAACACATTGCATTATTCTTGAATCATCTCGAACTGCTTTCCTTCCAGGGACATTTTCAATTCCTGGAACATCCAAAAGTCGCAGGGGGGTACGTCTGGGACTGTACGGAGGCTGGCAAAGCTGTACCACTTTGTATTTTGTCTAAAATTGCAGCACAAGGTTTGATAAATGCACTGGCAAGTTATTCATGGTGGAAAAGCCAGTCAACACTTGACCAGAGATGAAGTTGTTTTCTCCTCACCGTATCACGCAATATTTTCAGATTTTTGATGTCATATTCTTTAATGTATTATCAACATTTTTTATTTTTCTACCAAATGGTCACAAGTCTTTCATTTTGTCTTCTTCACAGTATGACGGGAAATTGTGAGAAGAGTGTACGTGTATATTAAATCAATCCTCAGCACTCTAGTGCACTTCAATTTCACAGGACATGGTTGGAAACACACTGTGCATGAGCTTGGCACACAGTTTTCCTCATCACTTCTAAATCTTCAGTAAACAATGCGAAACAGACAACAGTAAGACAACATGTGTTCAGTTCAATTGGCACAAACCTTCTTGATACTCAATCCACAGTCAGAGGTCACCAATTGTGGAATAAGAGCCACATTTTTGTTGGCATTTGCTCTTATTCCCGTGAAGCAGGCCTTTGACCACCTCCACACTTGAGTGAGAATAGGAGGGAGCACAGAGTCCCCCGTAAGTAAGCCTCACCAATCATTTTCTTACAGTCTCCCATCAAGAGACAGATTTTTATTCAGTTAAGCACAAAACGTAATAATCATGTCGTGTTGCTTGACTGTAGATTCCATTTCTTTCGTGACACAATCTCTGCCATGATCAGCATATGCCCTGGAAGGCCTCTTCAGGCATCAACCCACACGGTCTTCCAGTCACAGGGCTCATTGGATTGTCTGACCTCTTGAAGGTAATTCATAGGGCGCACAACACCCTTATAATCAAAGGATATAATTTTTTACAAAAGCATCTTGGGTATATTTTGCACACACCTCCTGCATTCACACACACAAACATACATGCCGTCAACTGAACATGTTAAATCTTAACCCTCTTAGTGGGGTGGGGATTCCAGGGGTACTTAGTGAGAAGTGCGAAGTGTAATTCAAGAAAATGTATCACCTTAGGAAAAAAGAAAACATTATGAAGTTATTTGTTTAGATATCCTCATGCAGTTTTTTTATTTTAAAATATAATATTGTAGTTAATAATGATGTAATACATTTACATCATCTGAATAATAAATGTAATTATTACAGTATCATAAATTTGAAGAATATTTTTTTAGCAATTATATTTCGATTTTTATACACAATACTAATATTTTTTTAAAAACATTTTTCAATTAAACTACGATATTTAAATATAATAAAGAATCAAAAAGACATGTAGAAAATATTATAAATAAATAAATAAAAACCAGTGAGTTACAAATTTTTTTGTCAGCCTCTGCATAGTTCGATTTTATCGAAAAAGGCTGATCTCACCTTAGTCAGAAATTGGGACTTTTCCCCTTTCCTTGAGACTGCGGCAATGTCCTTGCAATCTAAAGGCAGAAAAGAACAAAGTTCTCACTCACAGAGAACTGCTGACAATGTAATCCATTACACTGGGCGCAATTGATTAGATACGACGGACGGCAAGAGAAAGCAAAATGATTACAAAGCAGTGCTCTCATTTCCATCGTCTCAACAAAGTCTGAATAAGCAGCTATATATCAACACCACCAAACCATAACACAATCAAGAGATTACAGATGAAAACAGATTAGTAGCCTTTCAGTGGCTTTTCAAAGTGGAAAGACTACTCAGAAATCGATAGCACAAAAACCATAAATTATTAAAGAAAAAACCATAAGTTACAACAATTTAAACAAAAGCCTATGCAAGAGCCGATATATCGGCCCGCCGCACTAAGAGGGTTAAGAAAAGAAAAGGTTTCCCCACAAGTTCAAGACAAGACCTCAGCTGTCGGTCACAGCCTCCCATAAAATACTATTACTGCTACTACGAGGGCTGTACTGAAAGTAACCACCAGTAGCGTGAGGATAAGTGGAAGAGGGAGCCAAATGATCGCTCTAATTGATGCACACAGTGTGGGATAGCAGGCCTCGAACTGCAGTGTACGGAAGGTCACATTGCCTCCAGTCATTTCTTTACAATAGCGAGTCAAAATGAACAAGACAATTGTAATTCCCGTCAAATGTGAAGTCCGTTCAGCGGTGAAAGGTTTTTGCTGATAAAGCATTTCAAAGATTGCTTTGGCGTTCATCATTTGGGAAATATGTGCTCTCAGTATGGACGCACCAAATGTGATGAGTGTCTAAGAGTCGAGTGGAGGTCAGTGATATTGTTGTTCATTTAAAAGGATGAACGGACAATTATTCATGATTATGCTAACGGAATCGACCGCCGCCCCCTCTCGGTGATGAACAATGAACTACAAAACAAAACGCATTGCAAAAATGCAAAACTTAAGTGTAGAGAAGCGTTTCACTATACCTGAAATACTTAGGAAGTTGTCCACAGATTTCTAAGACTCTGTTGCATGGAAAGACATCTTAAAAGTCACGCTATTGTATTTTTCTTGTGCTCGTCTCCACTTTGAGGAGAAACTCCAAGATCTTCCATCATCCGCAGTTTGGCTGATATCTCAGTTGGCAGAATATTATGCCAAAGGAATTCGTAAACCAGTTCAGAGATACAGCAAATTGTTTAACCCTGTTCGGTGAATGTTTATAAAAATAGTCAAGAGAGATGTAGTTTTGAGATGCATTATAGTTATAGACACAATACAGAGTCGCACCTAAAAGTGGTACGACTGATTTTCTCTGGTGCGAATGGAGCGGTGGAGGGGGTCTGCCTGGCAGGGTAAGGTGGAGGGGGCTCTTAGCAACAGACCGACACCAACCTCAGTCGCCTGCGGGCTGTCGTTGAGTGAGGACACCGTTTTTAGTGAAGCAAGTTTTTTGTCCCCAATGAAAAACAAAATGAATCTGAATTTAGAGCAACGTTATTCCGTGAAGTTTTGTGCGAAACCCGGGAAGACGGCAACTGAGACCCTCGATATGACCAAGCAGGCTTATGGGGACACTGACTTAAGCCGTTCCACAGTATTTGAGTGGCACAAGTTGTTTAAAGAGGGTAGGGAGCTCGTTGAAGACGACCATCGCTCCGGACGGCCGTCGACGGCAAGAACCGACACGAATGTGGACAGAGTGAGGACACTGCTGAACACAGACCGACGCTTAACCAGTCCAGAAGAAATTGCAGACCAGTTGGGTCTGTCTGCATCCAACCTCCAACGCATTATTTCACAGGATTTGGCCATGCGCAAGGTGTGCGCCAAGATGGTGCCAAAAATTCTGCCATGGCATGCTCGTCGTCAGACAGCTCCTGGCCAAATACGGCGTTGCCACGTTGCCGCACCCGCCCTATTCTCCCGATCTGGCACCACCGGACTTCTTCTTCTTCCCCCTCATAAAAAGACAGCTCAAGGGACGACGTTGTGACTCGATAAAGGCCGTTCAAGAGGCTTCGACGAGGGTCATCAACGGCATCCCCAAAGAAAATTTCCAGTGGGCGTACGGGGAATGGGAGCAACGTTATAGACTAAGTGTGTAGCAGCTCAAGGAGCATACTTTGAAGATTATTAAGTCGATGTAAGTATATCGTCGATAAAATTCTTGAACAAAAATCAGTCCTTCCACTTTTGGGTTCGACCCTGTATTATAGGCATAGGGTACTACGAACAGAAAGAGTACTTTGAATAAGAATGGGACCACAAAATCATGGATGTAGACTCTAAATTTATACAAAATAAAGTTTTTATGGCTTCAGTTCTCGTATTTTTAGGCTAAAGCTATCCAATCTGCGCTCACATATCCAAAATGGCACTAATCTTCAACATTTGGGCCATGGCATCCTTCGAAGTAATAGTCCCAATTTGATTGAACCACACGCTCCCAGAAGTACTTCCAATCGAATGCAGTTTTCCGAGTGCCATTTTCAAGTTTCGGGAGCATTCAAGTTAATTGTGTTGGAGAAACCAGTCACCGTTTGACCAGAGATGTGATCATTTTCTTTTCACAGCATCACGCAATCTTTTCAGAACTTTGATGCATTATTCTTTGTTGATCTGTTGAATGTAATTAGTAGGGGCGCACGACATCATCATAATCAAAAGATAATAATTAAATGAGAAATTTCATTCTCGGACACTTTTTTTTGGCAAAACCTCCTACATTCACACACACACATTTATGTCATCAACTGGACATTTTTTAAACTTTAGAAAAATTAAAAGGTTTCGCCCACAAGTTCTCAAAAATTAGCAATATAATCAAAAGTAATAAAGGTTAGCCAAATCAATACTCAAGTACGCAGAAGTGACTCCTGATTTCAATTATCGAATTATTTAATTTATATTAACAATAAGCAGCGAGCCAAACGGCAATCCTATGATTACAATCTCAGCTCATTATGCACACATTTAGAATTATTTTTCCCTTCTGAAATGCATTCACGGGAATCCGCCATCTGACGTACATTGGGTCGGAAGATATGCTCTGATTTCAAACCAATTCATTACTTAAATTGAGAGCGATATTCAAACAGCAAAGGTTTACTTTGCATTACACTGGATTCAACGTGAGAGGGAGCTAATTGAACTACTCGGAACATGAACGTTGTCCACTCACCAAATTTCCAGCTTCTTCACTGCCCGACCGATGACTGCCCCCTTCCTGCATTGATGCGACCATTGATGAATCCCTCCTCCTGTCAACAGCCTCACTGGCGATGGTGGCATCACCAAACTCTTCCTTCAACTCCTCACCACGACGACACTGACGCCAAAGCATAATAGATATACAAGGCACCATTTAATAACGACAAAAGGTAAAAACAACGCCACTTCAAATTAAAATCCACCTGGGCACCAAAATCACATTGAGACCAAAACTATGCACGTAATACTGGCTAGAGAACATTTTGGGAGTAACTCATTACTGAAGTAACTCCTACGACTGACGCTAGTTAAATTGCTTGCTACAAACACTCATATAAATTGAATAAAAGATTATCACGTGGCATTCCACCATTTTATTATAGGTTTTGCAACGTACACAGACATTAATTGAAGTTGCATATCTGAACTCAGCCTAAGAAGAAAAAAACCATCACACGACTCAAAAGGCATTACAAATAACCATCGGTTGAGAAACGCAATAGGTTATTACTACTGCAATTTATTATTTATTAAAGTACCATAACTGAATCTCCTTCACTGCATTGCAATTATACTCGGCCACCCGATTTTGCTGTTCTTTCCTCTACTCAACCGGTCTTCTACCTCAACCGGTGCTGTACGGACCGAATGATCCAAAGATTCCCCTGGACCACTCAATCCCCACATCCTGCAAGACATACCATGAGCCGCATCCCTTTCTGGCCTCTCTGTACCGTTGACGCCGTGGCCTGGGACATTATTCCCCTCCCCATTATAAACCAAGAACAGAGCAATCAACTCGAAGTTCGGCTTAGCAGTTGATTTTAGAGTTCCCAAGAGTTACTACGAGGTCATGGCTGAAAACTAATGCAAACAAATGGTTGTAACCACAAACAGAATGACTTCCAGAAGCACTCACGGTCTTCGGCATGTGGAAGTAACATTCCCCCCACATCACGCACGCGTATGTTTGAGGTCGTTACATACATCCAGTGTACTTTGAGACGCGGAAGTATGGAGACGTGTTCTAGTGTGCTATGCCATCGCGAGTTAAACATTGTGCTGTTATCGAATTTTTAACTGCTGAAAAAGTGACTCCTACTGAGATTCAATCGTCGTTTTGAAGGCTGTTTATTAAGGTGACGATGCTGTTGATAGGTCTAATGTAAAATCGATGGGAAGTGAAATTTCGTGGTCGCGAGCCAGGAAAAAGGCATAACTGTTGCTGAAACATGAGCAGCGAACGTCCGAACACTGACCCACAGACAATAAACATCGCAAACTAATCGAAGATTTGATTCAAAATGACCGGCGAATCATTCAAAATCGCATAGCGAACCATATTGGTCGAGTTTGTCGTCTTAAAGGCAGCCTGGCCAGCCAATAATAATCTTACAACATGACAATACAACGCTCGTCGACACACAATACGTGCGACCAATTCCACGCCATCCTCCTTATTCACTTGCGATCTTGCGTCTCTAATTCGTTTCCTCTCAACTCAAAGAGACACCTATAAGGGTATCAGTACACCTCAGACGATGAGGTGAAGGCAGCTGTCAATCAGTTCTGGATTCCAGAGAAGTCGGAAGAGTTTTTCCGTGACGGAATAAATAAAAATTGTTACAAGTTGGGAGAAATGTGGTAGCCATAACAACTGTGACTATGTTGAAAAATAAATAAATATATGATTTCGAAACGTAAGAATTGTACTTTGGTGTACTCTTTGCCAGTCCTTGATATTTGTTTTTGTTTGTGGTCCACAAGCTGTGAACATTACTTCTCAGACTACCCTCTTACTTTCGCGAAACTTCAAAATGTCAGTGATTGATCATTAAATTATGAGAATCGAGGAACATTTTTCACCTAATTAATCACAAAAAATGCAACGAAATATTTCGTTTTAGGCACTGATATTTTCTTCCTTCAATGGATACAACTGACCTCGTGTCGATTAGTTATCCAGACTTTCGTTGTAGGGTTGCACTCCTTTTGAATGCGATTGTAGAATACAAACAAACACTCTGCACATCGATGCTTGAATAGCCGGAATTCCGTAAGCTTCTCCATGCAGTTACAACACACCAACCAGGGATAACGAGCATCCTCGACAACCTATTAAAACATTTAAAAACAAATATTAACAGGAAAATGCTCCCAATGCCTTTATACCACACATTCTGTACAGAACATATACATTGATGAAAGGTTTATTTCACCCAAGAGCTACAACATTCATTGATTTAAAAATATGAAGTAACAAACACAACTTACTTTCACATTTATCAAATCCTCTATAGTCTTTTCCAACATGAACTCCGATCGATTATTTTCATCGAAAATATTTACCAGCTGTCCTCCACTGTTTAAACACAATCTGCACACCAAAACATCCATTTTATCACACATTCTGAACGTTTAAAGTTTCGGCTGATGATTGACTGGACACATTAACGTTAATTGTCAGTATTTATTTCCCATACTACGCGAAAAAGCATTTAAAAAAAGTATTATCCCCAAAAGACTTCACTTTGTTTACGACTAATTCCACTCACGAATTTCAATCGTCTTCTGTTTTCTTTATTTCTTACGTACAGTAGATGGGTCACCAAATATGATCGAGGCGTAATCACGCGCAAACTCATTTCTCGTGGAAAATCATGCATCAACCATTAACTGAGTGAATAATAAGGGAAATTAAAATTTTCTTTGACAAATGTGAGCTGATGGAGTATCACATGTTTCCTTAGAACCAAATATGACCACGAAAATTACTAATGAATCAATTCGTTCATTTTCGGTTATATTTTTTTGGAAGATCCGGATCGAAGTTCTCACAATGTCAACGTAGAAGCATAACTATCAATTTAAATATATACTGTAAGCAAGTTACCTGAACTTGGCCCACGGAGAGCTAGCCCACGCCTATCTACCGACCGCTGGAGCTTTGGATTTTCAGTCACACCAACGTAAATATTTTTGCACGAAGTAACTAAGTAACTCCCCTAAACCACTGCAGTAATTTCACTACAACAGACATATTATACTCAGCGATACTCCCTGTAATCACTTGCATTTGTCAGACCGGGATGAGTTATGTAATTTATGATATATGGCCCTAAAAAGACAACTACACTGAAGTTAGCCATGGCAGGAGGTCGTCTTTTATAGCGAAAACAAAAGAGTTTATAACAAAAACCTTTTCGACAATATCTGATCAACTAGAAAAGTACTTTTCTTGAAAATCACCGAAAACACTCGGCACTCCCTACTCTATCACATCGTAGGCACAAAACCCACATTAATAGCCTATTTTAGCATCCAGGGCCCAGTGCAATAACGAGGATCGCTCTTTCACACAAAAAAAGAAAGTACTGAACAATATCTCGTAAACTAGAAGATTTTTTTTCTAAAATATGGCAAAATACACTAAACCCTCTTTCCTCTATCAGCAACCTTTCGCTTACTCCATGCTCATGCCCTAGTTTAGGACCCAGGGCCCACTATCGTCACCAGCGACGTCATTTCACACGAAAAAAACAAAGTACTTCAAAATATCTCCTGAACTATAACATATTTTTTTCAAAAATTTGGCGTAAACATTAAACTCACTATAGTCAATCTGCTGCCTTTCGCTTACTCCAAGCTCATGCCCTAGTTTAGTAACCAGGGCCCACTAAAAGTGACTAAGACACGACACTGAACTTGGCCCACGCTGAAGGGTTATCTCAGCTGATTTTCCAAGAATTTAAAAATATCTCTGCTTAATTGCTCTGAGCGGGAATAAATCAAACGACTGACAACGCAGAAGAATTCTTCCCACCTTAGTAGCCTTGGAGGCTGGAAAGACGCAGTGTAAGGGCTACGCAAGCAGGTCCCCCTATTCCCTTCCCGATTCCCATTCCTTACCGATTCCTCATCCGATACCCTGTCTCTGGGTCCGTCGGTCGAGACACCAGAGATCCTTGCCCCGTTCACTCGTCCCTACTCCCCGGTGCCTGAACCCTATAACTCGAAAAGGGTTGAATATAAGACTCATTAACCGAATACGACTCTCTCATTCTGTCCTACGCTCCCACAAATGATGTCGCGGCCGCCAACCACCCGACAACCAGATAACGGTCGAAGGAGTCACTGAGCTCTGCGTAACCATCTCTTGGATTTCACACACAGCTGCATCCCTCGCCACGCCACTCGCATTTCAATATAATGGAGGCATTTTTAAAAATATCTTCCAAGACGCTCATGGAATTTGACGTAACCATCAAGCCAATTACAGCTGCCAAGAGTTTCCTGATTTTTTTTTGGGATAAGCCTTAGCAAGATGTCGCGCCACTAAATGCATGAAATGAGCGCAGCAGATGAATACGGGAACTCCAATTTTGACATCCGTCTTACCAATCAACATAGCATAACAATCATACAAATACTGAGAGAGGGTGCAACGTGACCAAACCAAAATTACAGCATTAATAATGGCAAAACTGAAATCACTCACGATGCCATTAAATAAAGGTGAATTTACTTTTGTGACGGAGCTAGCGAAATGACGGAACTGAAATAGAAAGTTGGCTATCGCATTGACATTGTGCCTATCGCTAATTAGCGAACAATTACATTTCCTATATTAACAACTCCTGCGTAATGAAGAACGCGTTTTTGAAAACCGGGAAGGTGTCTCACGACAGACCCCGTTGCATCTAGGTGGAGATATGGTCGGCTTCCTTTCGACAAGGAAGGCACAAGACGAACTTGCTTCGTTGAAAAACAGTATAAGGTTAAAGGGAGTCCTAAGAATTGGATGAATCTCTCCTCATCCTTTTTTTCTGCCATAAACATTTGAATTAAACCATACACGGGATTATTGCTGAAATCCTTTTCGGCTTTGCTCTCCATCCGCGCGCGTTGTAGAACATTTAGAGAATACAAGCCTTGCAAATTCCCACTTTCCAAAGAACCGTCTTCTGAAGATAAAACCGCTCCACTTCGGAAAACAGATGGCTTCTCTTTCTTCAGAATTACTTTTGCAGCATCTCTATCTGATCCACGAAGAGGACGACATAATTTTTCGGTGCCATGTTTCTCTTGGCCCTTGCTGAAAACTCTTAAGAACACCTCACCACTATCACTTATACTTGGATCGTCTACCATTATATTAAAGACCTTGCACTCATTATCCTTACAATACGCCCGAATCAAACAAAAGCCTCCTCGGACGCCAAAGTCTCGGACAAGAAGAACACAGCGCGAATTAATCGCAAAGAACTTTCTACTTGGCATATTAGTCCATTTCCCTTTAACATATTTTCCTTGAACAAATATTTCCTCCAATTCCTGACGGGAGAAATGAAACTGCCCTATTTCCCAATATTCATGGGAGAGTTTTCGTTATGGTTATCACATTTTGCAGGCTCTCAGGGATTTCCTCATAACCCTTTCTTGCTTAAGTTTGATATGTCTTCGTCATTTGCCAGGGTTTTTGTGCTAGCGAATAGTTGTTTACCTTTTGAGGATAAAGCCACCGTCTAATAGGGTAACAATTCCTTTCGGAAACTAGTGGCAAAGTGAGATATATTGTCATTTTAGAAAGAAGAGCAGACGTTGGTAAACCTAATTGGGTCTCCTGATTGACAATGCTATTACTCATTTATAATAATGATAGGTTTTATTATACCCTGGAAGGCACCGCTAGGGTGTGGGGCAGGGGGTGACTACTCACGTTATTCTGATCGTTTATCTTCCGTGGGAAAAATGACATTAAAAAATACGATAAGCATTATAACCATGTAATGGTTATTTTTGTTAGATGTTTGTAAGCTGCTAGCTTACTATAAATGGATTTTATACGAATGCAAACGCTTCCCTGGGCGTTAAGCTGCTTAATCCTCAGGGTTACGGATATCTCCGTAAACCATCTACATCATCTACATAACACCCCGCAAGCCGCCGCAAGGGCGTGTGGCGGGGGGTGTTTGATCACCAACCGTAAAAGGAAAAACACCAATGCAAAAAAAACAACACGGAAAATTACACCCACAGCAGCGCACACACTCATGTAAAAATCCCTTCATCCAATACTCATGCAAACACATATACCGCAAAACAACTTAAAAAACTGCACCACATGATGCAGCACGAAAGACATCCTACAACACGGAAGCCAGAACACAACAAGCAAGAAATTGAAACATCACTACCACATGAAAATGCACCACGAAACACTCTAGCCCTCAAAGAGACTGTAAAAGGCAGGGAATGCGACCCAACGTTGCAGGTAGCAGGAATTTCCCCCCGCGGAGAGGGACGAGGGATTGAAAGGAAAGAAACTTAAAAACAGATGAACAGAACATGAATGAGGTCATTCGGAAAGAATGGGTTATTATAGCAAAACACATAAGGTTAGTGGAAGAGCATGCATTTAGTTGTAAGGAAGGTATCCGTTGCAGATCTACGTCGCCCTTGAAGCCCTTTCTCTTCATTTTTTATTTGTATTTCTGCTTATAATTTTATCGGGATCGTATATTATTTCACGGTGAAGATTTGAAGGGTGATGGCTCTGTGGAAATCAGAATGCAACATGCGCCATTTCTCATGCAACACATTTTGTGCACAGAGTTGCTCGGCTTTGGTCTATTGATTCACTCTAACGCGACCGCGAGGGTGCACATGGTTGCGCAACGTCATTTGTCTCTCAATTTAAGGAAATTCCGTCTGCGCATGCGTCCGCGGAGGAGGCCGGCGCAAACGGCGAGGTGAAGCGGATCGAATCGCCCGAAAGGCACGCACGCTGACGCGAGCCCATTCTCGGAGAGCGGCGATGGACGACGGCCAACACCTCAGGCCTATGGGCATTCGCTAAATCTGTGGTAATCAGAACTTCTACCGTTCTAAAATTGCACAAAGGTTTAGTAAAAATGTTTTCTCAGAAGGGTGCAGCATTAGGAGGCCATCGCCGCAGCACTATGGACGGCATTTCTTGCGTGCCAATGTGGCGAATGGATGGATGGTCAGGGTGGAATTTTGACACCAGCTCAATCGCTGCTCTCTTCTTTAATTTCGAACTCTTTATGTTTTCGTTCCCTACGGATAGATTTCCTCCTCGATCGCTCTCTCTACTGCATGAAAGTGTTTGAATGCACATCTGTCCAGCAAAGTGAAATCCACTCACGGAAGACCGAGGAATTTGGAAAAAAAATAAATGCACCCTGACCCTTATGTCAGACTGGAAAGAAAAAATTGCGGACCCTCAGCCGGGCAATCTTAAACCCCTTGGGATGAAGAGAACATGTCTCCTTTGGAACTTGTGGGAAATGACGCGCCATGTCATGCCATGTGGCCATTCACTTAATTAGATATTGGCATGCAATAGCAGTATCATTTTCACTGTAAATGACTTCTTGTTTAACTGGGGCATCAACAAATGTGCTGATTCTGCCGATGGTGCATGAATGGTGAGCTCGAGAGTGACCCCCGAATCGGAAAGTGAGTGCCTTTTCTTGCTTCACTCGCGGACTCCGCGAGTGAAGCAAGCGACTCCCTTTGCTGCCCTCTTCAAAGCTACGCGAAAAGATTAACGAGAGGGAAAAGATTGAGCAGCGTGAAGACGGGAGATTTTTCTAGCATCCCAACAATTTCCACTTAGCATGGTGGACTCAGGGCGTGTCCTCTCGCCCGTCTGCTGGTCATCGGCGGGTCCTCAGTTGCAGAAATAAAGTCGGAGGGGAGCGGTAAACATGATTTCCTGGAATAGGTCGTGTGGAGAATGGACCAAGCCCAGCTCGTGGTGCATCATGGTCAACAACAGGGACCCCTTTTTTGTTTTCGAGGGCCTTGCGCAGGGGAGCCAACCGCTCGGCGCGAGCCGAAGTTCGATGCGCCGATTTGCTCGACGTGCGCCGCGATATCCCATCGGGATCCTCCGCCGCCGCCAGAGAGGAGGTGACGTTCGATCGTCCCTTTGCCTGCGGTCGTGACCTTGCCGTGACCTCCGCGGGCCATTTGGGGTGTGACCCATAATGCAGTATAACAACCCCTGGCCCGCAGAAAGATATTAAAAAAGAAGATCTAACACGTACCACACTACGAATTTCGATACAGTCCTACAAAACTTTATAATGTTACGATTGAACTCTTGAAATTACCATTTCATGTGAACAAAATGGAGTTTCCCCTCGGTCCGATCGGGCGAGAGCCACGCGCGCTCTGGATCACCCTCGATCCGAGGGAACAAGGGGGATGGGGGCAATTTGGGGGTATAGGGGGGAGGGGAGTCGAAGGGAGATGAGGTCGTCGCTGTTTTGCAACTCCGAAGGGAACCAGAAAAACGCCCCCGGGACACATTCACCGTCACTGCGCCCCCGTCGTGACTCGCCCCCCCCCCCTCTCTTGGTTCCATCTGCAGTCCGAGGAAGGCGGGGGTAGGGGGAAGGGGGGGGGGGCGACTGGACCGTCTCGCTAAAGGCACGGCCTTGTAAAAGTACGTTCATTTTATTCCAGCTAGTCATCAATTCCATCGCACGTGTCCTCCCACAAATATAGAATGTGGCCCACTCGACGTCTCCCTGAATGCCCCGCGATCCACCACAAAGGTGCGTGACATGGGGTGCTGGCACCACGTAGGAAAGGTAAGTGATAAGGAAGGAAGGATATGGGAGGGGAAGGGAAAAGAGAAAACTATTCAGTAAAAAACTATCAAATAACGTGCAAATTTGCAGACATACTGGAGGAAGACTTGAAAAAAAGGCTAATTTTACCTAAGGAATTGGCTAACCAAAACATCATCGGCCGATTAACTACGGAATTAATGTCCTTCGTTTCCTCGGTGAAACATGAACGAGGGATATGTGGAAAGCTAACAAAAAAATTGGAATTCAATAGAAGGGTCCTCGGTTGATGCGATGAAAAGGTGAAAGAGAAGTGTGATCTTTCGCTGGTTAGATCTCATTTAAAAAATGCTGCAAGTATATGGGATCCTCACGAGGTTGGATTGATTGTCGACTTGGATCGCGTGCAGCGTGGATAGGAGTTAGATTTGTAAGACATTGTATTGACAAACCGAGTAGAGCATGAAAATTATTACAGCTGCTAAGCTCGGAATCACTCACGGAATGGAGTTAAATTACAGGTTAAATCGCTCGCAGGAATTGAAATGACGTCTCTTCAAGGAATATGTTGAAAATGTTTTATTACTGTCATCGTACTACGGTAGAAAAGATCAAGTAAATTGCATCAGAGAGATTAAACGTAGAACAGATAGAAAACTAAGGTTAAAATTTCCCAAAAAGAAAAGGGATCCCAATGATGTTGTCCGGCGGCGGTAGGGGTAAAAATATTCGGGTCGAAATTAGTCTGGCGTGTGTTCTCTCTATGCCATGTCGGTGCCTTGCAGAGCACCCAAGAAAGTACTATATATTGCCACGAAAAACCGAGGTCACCAATCAAACATGCAAAATCCCAATACATGACTGGACACAAATGTCAGTTTGATTGCCCAGAAAAAGAATGCTCAGGGAACCGTTATAAATAGAAGGCCTTATTTAACCAGTGGAATCTGTCCACTGTAGGGCCATTCCGTGTCTTGATCAAACAATACTGTCGTTCTGCCCCCTAATAGTCGTGGTAATTATGTGTTCTACATCCTTACCTGAAATTGATGTCACATAGATTGGCCTGTAATTACTGCGTACTTTCCTGTGCCAACTAAATACGGCAACATGTTACCTACTTCAAAATCTTTGTGTAACTTGGCTCCGTCTAATATTTGACAAAACTTAATGTTGACTAAGTTTTCCTATAAATAGGCTTAACATTTACTGCTGAAATCAGCGAGCGCTTTAGGAAAGGCTGCTTTTGCCATGGAATAACTTTCTACATCTTCATAATACCCCGGAAGCCGCCGCAAGGGCGTGTGGCGGGGGGTGTTAGGTCACCAACCGTAAAAATGAACAATACCACATGGAATACAACAAAATGGAAAATTAAGTCCACAGCAGCGCACACGCTTAGGCAAAAATCCCTTCTTCCAACACCCATGCAATCACATATACCGCAAAACAACTAAAAAACTGCACCCCATGATGCAGCACGAAAGCCACCAAACTAAACGCAAGCTTTGATTGTATTTTGGTAAGACCTTACCGTGGTGACTAATGAGAACTCTTTACCGGTAATGAACAGTTTTGCGTTGGACACCATTTGTTGCCATTGTCATAACAGTATAAGTGGAATGCCCTGTGAACTAGAAGCCCCAGCCACACGCACTTGAAGGGTTATTGTGACCACGTATACGACGAACGACTGCTTGAGTCTTGAGTGCGACGGTGCATATATCTCTGTTATTTTATTGCAGTGGTTGAATATAACCAAATCATTTGATGCCGTAATCATTCACATTGCCGCAAGGAAACTCATATGCCCCGTGAGCTTGAAGTACATACAGGGTTCGTCCGGAAAATAAGTGTACTGAGCTCAGGAAAAAAATTTATTACACTTTTACATATCTTAAGCTAATATTCCTCAAAATAGGACCCTTGTGAGTCGATACACCTGTTCCAGCGGCGTTCCCATTCCTGGAACGCTCCCGCGAAGGCATCATTGGGAAGACTCGTCGTCGACCTCTTCTCTGCCCTCCACGAACATCTTGTGCCACCGAATGATCATGTTTCATCTACATCTACATCTACATAATACCCCGCAAGCCGCCGCAAGGGCGTGTGGCGGGGGGTGTTAGGTCACCAACCGTAAAAAGGAAAAATACCACATGCAAAAAAACAACACGGAAAATTACACCCACAGCAAAGCACACCTTCATGCAAAAATCCCTTCATCCAATACTCATGCAAACACATATACCGCAAAACAACTTAAAAAACTGCACCCCGTGATGCAGCACGAAAGCCATCCTACAACACGGAAGCCAGGACGCAACAAGCAAGAAATTGAAACACCACATGAAAATGCGCCACGAAACACTCTACCCCCAAAGAGTCTGTAAAAGGCGACCCAACGTTGCAGGTAGCAGGAATTTGCCCCCGCGGAGAGGGACGAGGGATTGAAAGGGAAACTTAAAAACAGATGAACAGAACACGAATGAGGTCATTCGGAAAGAATGGGTTATTATAGCAAAACACATAAGGTTAGTGGAAGAGCATGCATTTAAATACAACTAATTATTTTTTAGACGCTGAGGGTGGCAAGTGGAATTATTGCTATATGTAACCCTGCAGTTGCTATCCCGTCTTGTCCGTGAGAAGAAGGAGTCCTTGAGTCGGCTAGTTCTGGCATCTATTCCCCGAATTTTATATGCATGATCCAAGCGCCTAATGTGTGTAGGAGTACGAATAATTTGCGAGACCTCGGTGCTGAAACATGCGGATCTAAATTTATTTAATAATTTCAATCTTGCATTGAATCGTCTCTCAGCCAATGATTCCCACCCCAAATCCATGAGCATTTCGGTGACGCTTTGCGTTTTATCGTAGGAATTTTTTACAAAACGGGCTGCCCGGCGTTGAACCTTCTCAATTTCCCGAATGAGACCTTTTTCACTCGGATCCCACACGCTAAAGGCTGGACATGGCTGACTCCCCGTAAGCCTGGTTAATCATACCGACAGTTTCGGTAGACGATTTCCCAAGCTTTACCGCAAATTTGATGGAATAACGCTGCTCCAAAAACTTCGGCATCGCGTTCCGTGACGTGGGTTCGCGTTAACAGAGCTCCTCACTACACCACAGCTCAGAGCCGACTGCCTTTTTCAGCGTCGCTTGCCAACATACCCCCCTCCAATCGCAGCCCGTCAGGCGCGCCTGGAGCGGCGCGACCAGCCCAGGAGTCAGTACACTTATTTTCCGGACGAACCCTGTATGATGGAATCAGGATAAGATCTGTTTCTTTCTTATTTAAAGGAAGACAATTTCCGTGGCTTGGCGGCGTCTACCTGATTATCAAGAAAAACACGTCAAGTAATTGTCACACATGAATAGAAAAAGTTACAATATTTTCTCAGTTTTTCTCAGTAATCAAGTGTATGCTTCACATAAAGGTATTCATAAGGCAACATGGTATCTATTTTTTCGCACTACAGCTTCGTGACTTCTCCAGTTAAAAGTATAAGTGCGATAGCGTTGCTTTCTTGCTCCTATCTACGGACTCGAAGTACAAATGGGGTTGGCAGTCGACACCATGAAAGGAAATGCTCAAACAGACGACACCGGGTTTTCCCCGGAAAGCATATTTCGTCGGCCCTAAACGACGAGATTAGAAATCTTTCCCTTCGTTCTCGCCTGAGGAGTTTAATGGAGGGGGTGGGTGCCAAGGAGGACCTTTGGAGGCATTGGGAACCTTTGGGGATTCCTTTGTTTCCTTCTCCCGGCCGTAAGTGCTTAAAAAGGATACAGAAAACCTTTTCATTCCGAGGAAAGCTTATGTTTACAATGAACGCCATTATATGTCCACAAAGGATGGGGTTGGGGTGGGATGCTCATAGATTTGGGGTGGGAATCATTGGCTGAGAGACGATTCAATGCAAGATTGAAATTATTAAATAAATTTAGATCCGCATGTTTCAGCACCGAGGTCTCGCAAATTATTCGTACTCCTACATACATTGGTCGCTCGGATCATGCATATAAAATTCGGGAAATAGATGCCAGAACTAGCCGACTCAAGGACTCCTTCTTCTCACGGACAAGACGGGATAGCAACTGCAGGGTTATAGATAGCAAAAATTCCACTTGCCACCCTCAGCGTCTAAAAAATAATTAGTTGTATTTAAATGCATGCTCTTCCACTAACCTTATGTGTTTTGCTATAATTACCCATTCTTTCCGAATGACCTCATTCGTGTTCTGTTCATCTGTTTTGAAGTCTCTTTCCTTTCAATCCCTCGTCCCTCTCCGCGGGGGTAAATTCCTGCTACCTGTAACGTTGGGTCGCCTTTTACAGACTCTTTGGGGGTAGAGTGTTTCGTGGCGCATTTTCATGTGGTGTTTCAATTTCTTGCTTGTTGCGTCCTGGCTTCCGTGTTGTAGGATGGCTTTCGTGCTGCATCATGGGGTGCAGTTTTTTAGTTGTTTTGCGGTATATGTGTTTGCATGAGTATTGGATGAAGGGATTTTTGCATGATTGTGTGCGCTGCTGTGGTTTTCCGTGTTGTTTTTTTTGCATGTGGTATTTTTCCTTTTACGGTTGGTGATCAAACACCCCCCGCCACACGCCCTTGCGGCGGCTTGCGGGGTATTATGTAGATGTAGATCACCCATACCAAACCGACATTCGGGTTGATTACTGAGTTTATGTCCTTTTTATTCCTTTTTAATACAGATAAAATATATATCTTCTGCTACTTCAGTTTTGGGAAAAAGAAAAAGTCACTGGGGGCCAGATCTGGGGAATACGGAGCAACGGCATCAATTATGGTTTTATTGTTAAAAATTTGTGCTCTTGAGTAACAATTTGTGAGCAGGGGCGTGGTGAAAAAAGCCAATTTTTGTTCTTCCACAAATCAAACCGTTTGTGATGGATGGCTTGGTGCAAATTGGGCATTACTTGCAGGTAATATTCCTTAATTACCGTTGTGTAAAGAACTCGTGATGCACCATGCCGCTGCAATTGAAGAAAAACTTTCACAATTCAACCAAACTTGGTACGCTTTCTTTGGTCTTGGTGCCTTCTTCAGCTTCCATTGGGATGATTGAGCTTTAGTTGGGCTGAGAGATTCAGCCCATATAACTCCCATCTATAAAGGCGGCGATAGGGATAAACCAACCAATTACCGACCCATTTATTTAACATCGATCTCTTGTAAAATATTGGAACACATTATTGTCACTAACATTATGAAATTTCTTGATAGTAGGAAAATACTAATCCACAACCAGCACGGATTTAGGAAAAGAAGATCTTGCGAAACACAACTTGGTCTCTTCATTCACGATATACTTAGATCGGGAGAAAACAACACACAAGTCGATGCAGTATTCCTGGATTTCAAAAAAGCCTTCGACAAAGTCCCACACAATAAATTGTTACATAAACTTAAATACTATGAGATCAACGAGAAAATAATTAATTGGATTAGAGACTTCTTGTCAAACCGCAAACAAATAGTAGTCATAGATGGGTTGTGCTCAACGGAGAGAGATGTAACTTCGGGCGTCCCCAAGGGAAGTTTAATAGGGCCTCTTCTGTTCTTAATATACATAAATGACCTAAGCACACACGTTAGTAGCTATCTAAGGTTATTTGCTGACGACACGGTGATATACAGGGAAATAAGGAGCCAACTAGATCGCGAGCTACTCTCTAGAGACTTAGACAATATCTCGGAATGGTGCAATAAATGGGGATTAACACTTAATATAGATAAGTGTGCAGTTTTGAAATTTTGAAATAAAGGAAGCGAGGAACAGGATATAAACTACAAAATAGAGGGTTCAGTATTGACTACGGCAAATCAAGTTAAATATTTGGGGGTTGTTCTAACACCACACCTTTCATGGGGAGCACATATCAGGACAATATGCGGATCAGCTTTAAGGAAACTTGGCTTCATAAAACGGGTGGTGGGGAAATGTAATGAAAAAGTTAAAGAGAGGTGTTATTTTATTCTAGTTAGACCTCATTTGGAATATGCCGCAAGTATTTGGGATCCGTGGGAGAAAATTTGGCAAAAAGAATTAGATAAAGTCTCGAGAAAATCCACCAGATTCGTTAAAAATTGTTATGATAAAAACACAAGTGTGAGAGGTCTCTTAGGGGATTTAGGCTGGGAACCACTTGAAGTGCGGAGAGAACAAGCGAGGCTTAGACTTTTAGAAAGGTTCAGAACAAACGAGTTTAACTATGACACTGAAGGAATTATAATGGCCCCACACTATTTAGGTAGATCAGAACACAAAGATAAAATAAGGGAGATAGATTCCAGTGCAAATAAATATTTAAAATACTCATTCTTTCCCCGAACAATCAGAAATCATAATAGTAAGAAAACGAAGTCACTTTAGAAATATTGAAAACGTTGAATTTACAAGTCGGAACAAAATTAAACACTATAGAGATGTTAGGTATACTATACCCATATTATTATTTACCCCTATTGCAGTGATTCTACGAACGATCAAAGCACGCGGAATTTCGGAAGTTAAGAGGAAATCGTGCAAGGACTAAACTACGAAGTATTAACATGCATTTTTTGAAACGTAACCCAGGCGTGTGCACTAATGCATCGTGGCTCGTTTTCTTTCTTATACATTTATTTCTTTCCTATTACATATACTATCCCAAAAGTGTCATCAGTTATTTATTTTATTACCATAACGTAGCCCCGATACAGCAGAAACGACTTCTTGGGCGATGCTCACAGGAAAGAAACACATCTGCATTGGCCGTCGTAGAATTATTGAACGGAAAAAAACCAATGCGTCGTTATGTCTCAAGTGTGCGTCCAAAAATTTGTTTTCATTATTACTATTTGATCCTTTTACCTTATAAACGAGAACAGAATATATTGAGAGCATACTTAATTTCATTAATGGAATTACAGCTGTGTTTTCTTAAATTCCGCAGCTTTCGTTCATCACTTGTTTGTTATCATTGCCATGGTAACAGCGTTGCCGAATGCGTGAATCAAAACAGACAATATGGCGTACATCATAAACATTTCTTCCACACACAGGCTATATAGGCTTTCCAACTGAATTACACGGAGCAAATTCTTAACGATATGACTTTTTATTGGCGTAGACAAGGATATGCTGTTTCAGGTTGATAATCTTAGAGAATGCCTGAAATGGAAAAGGACCAAAAAAAGGCTTGTATGGTTACAAATGCAAAAAATGAAGGTTTGACGCTTAATTTAAACGAATTATTCTATTCGTTGTAGGCATTCGACGGCATACTATATGATGTATCTCTTCGGGGCATTTAATAATGAACAAGCCCGTGAGAATTGTAGGCACTGGTGTTTCTTCACTTTGTCGTGTTGGTCTCTTTTGAAATTATAGATATATCTTCCTACGAAAGGTTACTGGACTGAGATTGCAAGCATAGTGTGTAACATATGGAGATTTGCACCTTAGTTCTATCTGTTCTACGTATATTCTTTCTGATGCTAATTACTTGATCTTTTCTACCGTAGTACGATGACAGTAATAAAATATTTTCAACATATTCCTTGATGAGACGTCATTTCAATTCCTTTGAGCAATTTAATCTGTAATTTAACTCCATTCCGTGAGTGATTCCGAGTTTAGCAGCTGTAATAATTTTGATGCTCTACTCGGTTTGTCAATACAATGTCTTACAAATCTAACTCCTATCCACGCTGCACGCGATCCAAGTCGACAATCAATCCAACCTCGTGAGGATCCCATATACTTGCAGCATTTTTTAAATGAGACCTAACCAGCGAAAGATCACACTTCTCTTTCACCTTTTCATCGCATCAACCGAGGACTCTTCTATTAAATTCCAATTTTTTTGTTAGCTTTCCACATATCCCTCGTTCATGTTTCACCGAGGAAACGAAGGACATTAATTCCGTAGTTAATTGGCCGATGATGTTTTGGTTTACGGAGATATCCGTAATCCTGAAGATAAAGCAGCTTAACGCCCACGGAAGCGTTTGCATTCGTATAAAATCCATTTAAAGAAAGCTAGCAGCTTACAAACATCTAACAAAAATAACCATTATATGCTTATCGTAATTTTTAATGCCATTTTTCCCATGGACGATAAACGATCAGAATAACGTGAGTAGTCACCCCCTGCCCCACACCCTAGCGGTGCCTTGCAGGGTATAATAAAACCTATCATTATTATAAATGAGTAATAGCATTGTCAATCAGGAGACCCAATTAGATTTGCCAACGTCTGCTCTTCTTTCTAAAATGACAATATATCTCACTTTGCCACTAGTCTCCGAAAGGAATTGTTACCCTATTAAGCGGTGGCTTTATCCTCAAAAGGAAAACAACTATGCCCTAGCAACCATAACGAAAACTCTCCCATGAATATTGGGAAATAGGGCAGTTTCATTTCTCCCGTCAGGAGTGGGGAGAAATATTTGTTCAAGGAAAATTTGTTAAAGGGAAATTGACTAATACGCTAAGTAGAAAGTTCTTTGCGATTAATTCGCGCTGAGCTCTTCTTGTCCGATGAGGCAATGGTAGTTTTGTGATTAGGGCGTATTGTAAGCATAATGAGTGCAAGGTCTTTAATATAATGGTAGACGATCCGGAGACAGGGTATCAGATGAGGAATTGGTAAGGAATGGGAATCGGGAAGGGAATGGGGGTCCAGGAGCGTCTCGCTTTATATAGGATCGCGCCTTCGGGAGGAGGGACTTCTGAGTCTCTAAATAATGGCAACATTGTAGCAACAAGAAAAGACGGTAGCGGACATTGTCTTGCCTTGGATTCCGAGAAACCCGCACTGCATACTTTGTCTGGTATGCTTGGGAGATTTAACGAATAGTAGGGTTGGTTTCCGAGAAACCCACTCTACAAGGAAAGATTTTTCCATTCCTCAGGTCCGTAAAAGCAGCCTTTATAAGAGGAGTCCTTTTTATCTCCTTTTCACTGTCAATGCGGAAAATGCAAACGTTCAGTGCTGTGGGGTTCCAAATCCCATTTTCGGTCCTAAATTTTTATCTACTCTTTTGAATCATTTCTTACCGTTTGTACCTCTTTGGTCGAACATTCCCCACTCGTACTTCATAGCAGTCTGAGACATGTACAGGTCGCGGATTAGCCTCCTTTCCCTATTCCAACCTATTCCTAATATTTTCTGCAATATACTCATTAGTTTTTCCCAATTCACTCTATCGAACGCTTTTTCAAAATCTACGAGACAGGCAAATACGTCCCCTGATTGTATTCTATATTCCTTCTGCAATTAATAATCTCATTACTGCAACAGGGGTAATACCCTTGGAAGGTCAATTTGGTCGATGGGTGATGGTAAAGTTCACCTAGTACTATAAGTCCTATACGGCTTTTTGTGAAATTCACACATCATAAGCAGGATATTATGGGGGTCCATTTCCTCAATATACTGTGCCGATTATGGTTTCCCAGGAAGATCTGGTACCTGAACAATAACGTAGCTTGGCTGGAGCTGCAGGTGCCCAGAGTGCCTAGATCAGGAATCGAACCCGGGACCTTCCAGTAAGCATTCCAATGCTCTTAATATATATATATATATATATATATATATATATATATATATATATATATATATATATATATATATATATATCGATGATTTCGTCGAAATAACATGGCAGTGTTGCATAAAAAAAACTTGGACTTCAACATACAACATAAGAACACTCACACGTTATTTCTTACTAATATTGATGGAATTCAGCTCCATTTTTCTCAGAAAAAGAAATGGTAGTACTGACTGCTGGAATAGTACGGGTGAGGGGTGCGGGAGAAAGGGAAGGGGGGTAAGGGAAGGGGAGAATGGGAGGCGGAGGAGGGCGGGGGAGGAGGAATGAGGGTGAGGGGAGAGGAAAAGGAGAGGAGGGGCTAGAGGGGAGTGGAGATAGGCATGGAGGGAGAGGGAAGAGGTGGATGTAATATACGAGGGTCATCCGGAAAGTAGTACCCGTTCGTGCCGCATGAAGTGCTGACGACGCGAGTAGCCGCTGGACGAGGTCAGATAGCTTCAGTGGCTTGTCTGCCTTCTCTGAGCCAAGTTGCGTGACGCTAGCATTGCCTGTGTTGTTTCTGTGATTGTTTACAATGTTTAAAAAAATTGAGAACGCCGCCAGTTGTGAAGTGAGGGCGGTGATTAAATTCCTCAATGCAAGAAACGTTCGCCCATGTGATATTCATCGCCAATTAAAGGAGGTGTATGGAGACAATGTAATGGACGAGTCGTCTGTTCGGCGGTGGTGTCGCAACTTCAACATGGGGAGGGGGAACACACACGACGATGAGCGTTCGGAGAGACCGTCTGTCATTACAGACCAACTGGTGAGCTCAGTTGACGAATTCGTGAGGAACGATCGGCGCGTCACAATTGATGACATCTGTGAGCATTTTCCCAATGTTTCTCGAACAATTGTTCATGAAATTGTTAAACACCATCTGCATTATGCAAAAATTTGTGCAAGATGGGTCCCTCGCGTATCTCAATGAGCTGGCGGCGAAGGACTATGCAGCAGGAATACAGAAACTTGTCACACGTTATGACAAATGCCTTAATTTGCTTGGAGATTATGTTGAGAAGTAGTTTAAAGTATCCTCTTTCAAATAAAATTTTTTATGTTTGTTAATATTTACTTTTGTGTCTTTATTTCACGAACGGGTACTACTTTCCGGATGACCCTCGTACAATAGATTTATAAATGTTTATTGAATATCAATAATATACATGATATTGAGTCAGTTGCACTAGTAAGTACTATCACAGGACGGCCAGGCCAATTTCTACATTGGTTGAATTCGCATCCCACCATTTTTGGCAATTTCCAATGGAAAATGAGAATGATTTGGGAGAAACATTTTTATTTTTCTACGAAATGGTTACAAGTCTTTCATCTTAGCTTCTTCACAGACTGACGGAAATTGTGGGTAGAGTTTACGAGCATATTAAATCAATCCTCAGCACTCTAGTGCCCTTCAATTACACAGGACATTGTGGCAAACACATTTATTTATTTTATTTTATTTATTCAGTATAAGTCCGAAAACAGCGCATTCTGGCCTTTACATCGAACTATTAACAATGATAACAATGGTCACATTTACAAACACCCAAGCCCTAGATGGAGGGAAACTCACCTAGGCGGGAATCGAACCCGCGACCCTTGGAATGGCAGACGAGGACGTTACCCCGCCGCCACCGGGGTCGGCAATTTGTACATGTACATGAGCTAGGCACACAATTTCCTCATCGCTTCTAAATCTTCAGCAGCAACAGTTTGAAACACACTAGACAGTAAGACGACATGTGTTCAGTTCAATCGGCACAAACCTTCTCCATACTCAATCGACGGTCAGAGGTCACCAATTGTGGAATGTGAGCCACATTTATGTTGGTATTTGCTGGTTGAGCGTTGTTTATGTTGTGGTCCCCTTCTTCCTACTGGCCCTCCTTAGAAGGAGGCCTTCTTTAACCCCCTCAAAACTTGAGTGAGTAGAGTACAGAGTCCTCACGTATTCATTTTGTTACAGTCTCCTCTCCTCTCAACAGAGAGAGATTTTTATTCAGTTAAGCACAAAACGTAATAATCATGTCATGTTGCTCCATCGTAGATTCCATTTCTTTCGTGACACGATCTCTGCCATGGTACTGGTACGTGCCCTGGAAGGCATCTTTGGGCATCTACTCACACGGTCTTCTAGTCACACGGGGCTGATTGGATCTCTCCTCTGGATGAAAAACAGGTTCCTTTCAGTGCAGCCTCAATCCGAGGGTCACAAAAAGAACTCTGAATTCAGGACTATGGAGAGGGGGGATGGGACAGCAGCGTTGGCCTGACCTGGTGTTGTTTGGCCAGGAACTAGCGGACTCGTAGCACATTGAATAGATGGAGTTGCCCTTGGTAGCGGAGATGTCTCATCTCGTCCTGATGACCCTGTTCTTTCAGAGTCTTTCAAGCAACACATCCACGTAATAGACAGCATTGTTGACTGTCCGTCCAATTGAGGAACAAACTCCAAGATGGACAACTCCTGTCCAATCTCAAAGAAAAAGACTATGAGCATTTGTTTTCTAAATTCTTCTGATTTGCTCATTCTTTGCCTTTTTTGTGGGTTTTGGGGGGTCTGGTGCCGCTCAGTGAGCTTTGACGCTCTTGTTTCTGGGTCAAATTCAATAAAACCCATGTTTCTTCATCAATTATGACATTGTCCAACTAATCAGGTTCATTTTCAATGCCTTGCTGGGATTTCACTTTGAAAATTTCCGCTCTGTTTGTCTTTTTTGACACGGTTCAGTACGAGGAGGTTTACAATAATTGACGTCCTGCCGCTTCCACAGCTTGGAGAGCACTGAGACCGGTTTTGCGGCAAAGTATAGCAACCCCTCCACGTACTGCAAGTG
Source organism: Hetaerina americana (assembly GCF_022747635.1). Classification (NCBI taxonomy): domain Eukaryota; kingdom Metazoa; phylum Arthropoda; class Insecta; order Odonata; family Calopterygidae; genus Hetaerina; species Hetaerina americana. Next base: position 3,070,418 of record NW_027286974.1, on the reverse strand, counting down.
GTTTGATCCAACTCCGATCAATAGGAGAGGCACAGGGGATTCAATTGCATTACTTACGGAACGCACCCTGTATGTTGCCTCAGCATCCTCCGTGAGATGTACATTCTTGCGTAACGCAAGCAATTCTTCTGTTCAGTTACTAGACGTGTGCAGTTTCTTGTGCCTTGTCAGGTTGCTTGTGTGCGTGAATGATTTCGAACACAACTCACACTTGTACGGTCTGTTACCGGTGTGCGTCAACAAATGACCTTCAAGGTGTTGCTTGTTACGGAAACCTTTTAAACATATCCGGCACTTCTGAGGTCTTTCTCTGGTATGCGTCAATGCGTGCCTGTTAAGATCACCCCTTTGCGCAAAACCTTTGGGACAAATCGCGCATTTGAACGGCCGTTGGCCATTATGCACTGACATATGTTTATTGACGTCTCTCCTCTTGGCGAAAACTTTCAGACATACCTCACACTTGTGACGCTTCTCAACTCTGTGCGTCGACACATGACCCTCGAGGTGTTCCCTTTGTTTAAAACATTTCGAACACTTTGGACACTTATACAAACTTCCAAAAGTATGCGTCGAAATTTGATTCCTCAGTTCACTAAATGTTTGGAATTGTCCGGAGCATTGGTGCTCCTTTATCACGTTGTGCACCGATTCTAAAAGTCCATTGAGGTCACTGGTGCACTCAAAAGTCTCCGAGGAAAGGTCACAAATGAGTTGCCCCTCCTTCGCAAATTGTGCATCCGTCAAATGAGTTTTGAGACTGTCTCTTTGGGCGAACACCTCGTTGGGTATTTCACACTTCCTCGGGTGATTCCACGCACCACCTTGGCCTTGAACACCATCTGAAAGAGGTGCAACACGCAATGGATTATACATTGTGGGTCTTAGGGTTATACATATGTGTGTATATATATATATATATATATATATATATAAACCATAAACACCGTAGTAATCAACCCTGGAAGGTCAGTTTGGTTGATGGGTGATGGTAGAGATCACCCAGCACTAAGCCTTATTTACGGCGTGTGAAAATTCACACATTAGCAGGGTATTAATAAGGGGGGCCAGTTCCTTAATACACTGTGCCGGTTATGGTTTCCCAGGAAGATCTGGTACCTGAAAAAATCACTTAAGCTTGGGTGGAGCTGCAGGTGCTCAGAGTGCCTTGCCCGGGAATCGAACCCGGGACCCTCCGGTCAGCAGTCCAACGCTCTACCCGCAGGACTTCCGGGACCCATATATATATATATATATATATATATATATATATATATATATATATATATATATATATATATATATATATATATTTATATACATATATATATAATATATATATATGTATATATATGTATATATATGTGTATATATGTGTATATATATATATATATATATATATATATATATATATATATATATATATATATATATACTCATATATACAGAAACAGAGAGCACAGAACACAGAGCATCCGCCCGGCAAGTGGAAAGATCCGGTGTTCGAGTCCCGGTTGAGGAAATATTTTTACTCTTGTGATCCGTTCGATTCCGCCTTCCCCACCTCTATTGTGTTTGTCCTTTATACGTGTTCCTATCCCTTTTCCTTATATCTGTTTCTGTATATATGAATATTTATTCGCTGTTTGGCGGGATTTCGTGTTTGAATGTGTATTTGGCCAATGTGGCTCATCTCTTTCTTCTGGCTATGCGTGCCACGAAACGCACTGTTCCTTTCCTGTATGATGTTGTATGAATTCTAACCCACTGTCCTTTCCTTTCCTTGTGTGTTGTCTATTTCTCCTTTGGTGGGTGAAACAGCCCCCTGACGCCATCTCTTGGCTGAAAGAATCGGGGCGCTTGGCGACATATTAGACCCACGGATCTCAGGGTAAATTGACTATCCTCGATAGCTCAAGTGGTTAAGAGCATCCCCCCAATGGCAAGTGGAAAGATCCGGTGTTCGAGTCCCGGTCAAGGAAATATTTTTACTCTTGTGATCCGTTCGATTCCGCCTTCCCCACCTCTGTTGTGTTCGTCCTTTATACGTGTTTCTATCCCTTTTCCTTATATATGTTTCTGTATATATGAGTATTTATTCGCCGTTTGGCGGGATTTCGTGTTTGAATGTGTATATATATATATACATATATATATATATATATATATATATATATATATATATATATATATATTATATACAATAATGGGCTGACACAACATAACACAAATAGAAAAGAATAGACACATATAAAAGAACACTTACACGGTAAATTGTTTGAGCTTTTGACCCTCTCAGAGGCCTTCTTCAAGAGAGACTGAACATTTTATACATATTTATTATATATATATATATATATATATATATATATATATATATATATATATATATATATATATAAAATATCTTCGAAATGGAATGCTCTTCGGCGACACACAAATATATAAAAACACAGATGTAGATTTTTAGAATATAGAGACACAAAGAAAGGAAACTCAAAATTTGTTATTTAATAACAAATTGTGAGTGTCCTTTCTTTGTGTCTCTATATTCTAAAAATCTACATCTGTGTTTTTATATATATATATATATATATATATATATATATATATATATATATATATATATATATAGAGAGAGAGAGAGAGAAATATATACTATATTGAATGTGTATTAATACTCATTGAACTCTACCATCACCCATACCAAACTGAGCTCTGGGTTGACTTCAGTGTTCTGTATTGGAAAGTATGCAATCTATAAAGTATATCCATCAAGTTTGAAGACACCACGTTGTTAAATATTTGTTTCGCAGCCATCAAAAAGGGAACCTTTTCATGAAATTTGTGGAAATGCAGAGAAAATTGGTCATCGTTACATGTGATACAATAGTTTTATTAATTGAAAGGGATATCAGTCCCCAACCAGTATATATTGAAAGCTGAACTGGATTATTTTACTCTTCTAGAAATGAGTCTGCTCCTTTGTTTATTCAACATGTGACGTTGTGCTTGGCGCAGCGTCACTTGCCCAGTTCGAATACGCGCGCCCCTCTCGCGAGCCGTAGAACGGCGGGGCGCTATCTGTTGGCGCCGACAATGTATGTAAGAAAAGAGAAGAGCGGGGCGCGCCGCGCGCGGAGAGTGACGGCCAACACGTGGCAAGGAGAGTTCGTTGTGAGATGTCCGAGAGAGAAGGTCGTGTGCTATCATCGTCGAGTCACCGACAGCCTGCGAACACCGGGGGTGCGCGTGCCAGCAACCGACCTCGCCGTGTGGGTCCCCCGCAGGCCCCGACCGGAACATCGGGACCCAGCAGTCGACAGCGAGGCGGCCATCTTCGGCTGCCGCCGAGCGGCCACCCAACATCGTGGCCCAGCAGGCGTCGGCACCGCGCGTCATGTTTGCTTGGGAGCGCCCACACCTTTTCTTGTGATAATAAATAGTTCTTATGAAGTTTTCTCGTCGGAGTCCATTTTTATGCGCCTCCTTGCGTCCCTCGTGATTTCAGCTGAAGAGCCGCTGCCCACCCCGGGGCACATCAAAGGTGAGCGAGCCCTCCCCTGGGACGAGGAGTGTGATGGGCCAGGTGACAGCCAGCGGCGTGACTCTGCGGCTAGCCATGCGGCTAGCCTGGCGCCCTCAAAACAAGTAGAGTCACGGCCTCCCTTGTCTCGCGGTATCGGGGAAAATTTATCTATAAATTAAATACCGCGTCACAAATGGCGCCCAACGTGGGGCAGCCTTTCTATTGTTGTGCGAGAAAAGTGACAATTATATTTCGAGAGTGCGCATGAGGCGCGAGTGTAAAATGGCGTCGCGTCGGCCTTGACGAGGCAACAATGGTGTGAAGGAGAGCGAGCGGAGTGATACCGGCATGGTGTGCATAGCGTGTGTGTGAGCGGGAACGATGCGTGAGTAACATCGCGCGAGCGCCAGTTATTACGTACAGCTCTTTCGCGAGCGGTATACAATTTTTCTATTTGATTTATAAATTAGTTTTTTTTTTCGCTATACATTTTCATGAAATTAAAAAAATTTAAAATTCTTTGTGAGGGAAGCAGTAAATAAGAGATTATAATTTCTACTCAATCTTTTGTACTTGTGGTTTGTGCGGGTACTTTGAGTGGTTGCTTGGCGTTGAGGGTGGGATGAAAGCTGTGAACATTCCCGAGGCGACTTGTTTCCAGTTAAGTTGCGGAGGGACGATCGGTTTCTAAGATTAACTACTATTATTGGCGTGAGGGAAGCTCCGTGCGTGGCCACGTATCCCCAGAGTGGCAGAGGATCCTTTGAAAAGAGGAAGTGGAGTTTGTAATTTTTGAATTTTGAGGTTAGGTTATGCTTTTAATATAGAATTCTGATTTATTCTACCCTATTTGTTATAATAACTGTAGAATAGGGAGAAAGCTTTAGATTAGGATTAAATATTTGCAGTAAGCGTATTTTAGGTTAGGTAGGGCAAATCCTTTAATTATTCAATAGGTTAAGAATTTTTTTTTCCTAATTTACAATGGAGGGTGACACTGGATTTTTGGCGAGATATCAGAGAGATATGAGGGCACTGCTACGGCATTCAGCGGTAAAGGCAGAATTTGAAATAATTAAGCAAATGAGTGAAGAAGAGGTGGAAAATGAGTTGTCAAGTAAAGGACACTCCTTGGTAGGGCCACTCTTAGTGCGCAAAGAGCGATTATTGCGGGCTAAGCTTCTTTTGGCACAACCACGGTTAGGGACGAAGACCTAGATGCAGGGCGGAAAATGAAAGGAGCATGCAGTAAGGGGCGTAAAAAGAAGCACATCGAGACGGAGAAAGTTGCCGCAAGCGACGGAGAAATTAATGAGGAACTGAACCCCATTCGGACCATTACAGCAAACGCAGCGGGAGGCCCTCAGCCCAAACTGCCGCTGATGGACTCATATGATTTTCCGCCGCTGGGGGAAAGGAAAGAAGCGTCAGATTTGACCAGAGAAAAGGAAAAACTGCGCATTCTGCCTTCGGAAGTGAAATCAAATCAGAAAGAGATACCAGTACAGAGCGACCGCAACTCTGAGGAAATAAAGGAGTTGCGGAGTCAATTGCAACAGCAGAACGAGATGATCAACAACCTAACGGATGGAATTAGCCGAATTTTCGCCTAGCCCAAGCGGCTTCCCCGCAAACCAATCCGTCGAACATAAATCGGCTGAATTAGATTTAGATAATCATAGGAATAAGTCGATTAGGTTAGGAAATGGTGATTCGATTTTGGAAAAGCCGAGTTGGACAGCCAAATTCTGCGAACCAAATTCGATCAAGGGAGATGTAAATAGTGGAATAAAGGATTGTATAGGGAAAGGAAGGGAGATAAACTCAGATGGGCCAGATGAAACATCTGCTCCTAGGTCGAGTTGGACAGCCAACATCCACCACCCATCTGAGGCGTTGGCAAAGATCAAGGATGAAGAAATCTACAGATCGAGGTGGACAGCCAACCTCTATCGATCTGGCCAATGCAATGGAGCTATCAGGAAAAGCTCTCCAGCTGAGCAGTCGAGACGGACGGCCGACCTCCACTGCAAAGCTGATATTTGCTGTCCAGCCGTTGATTTCGCCGAGCCGAGCGGGTCAGCCCGTCTCCGCCCACCAAATCAACCGCATATGGGGCAGAAGGCGCATTGGTCGACGGAGTCAGCTCCGCTCTGCCAATCCGTTAGGTCAGAAGAAAGCGAAAGGGTCAAGTCTTTGGTAGGATCGAACAGGCCAGCCTGTCTCCAGCCACCAAAGCAAGCAGAGAGTGAGAGAATGAGTGAGAGGCCTCAGAGCATCTCGTCGGTGCCACAAAGCCCGCCGAGACATGCGTGGAATGTAGATTCTGCCCAGTCGCTTCACGCGGGCCAGAAATCAGAAGAGGAGAGCGATTATGAGAAATTGCCTCAAGTACTGTTCACTCTGGATCGGCTGTGTTCTAACAAAGGGACGGGCAGGAATGAGTCGAGTGAGAGTGTGACATACCCTGTAACCATTGAGGACAAACCTGATAGGCTGTGTCCGGTTCAGGGAGGGGGAGTCGGCGTGGAGCCCACGCCTAGAGTGAGTTTAGCGAGTGTGACAGCAGAGAATAGAGACCAAGTCTCAGTCTTGATCGGGGGAAAAGAGTACATTGCGCTCTATGACCCCGGGGCTCAAGTGACCATAGTAGGTCCCGAGGTGGTGAAAAGGTATAAGTCAAGATTGAAGGGGTCAATGACTCAAGTGACGATGCCAATGACGCCCATACCAGCTAAGACTTTGGGATACCTAGATGTGACGATTACCATCGATGAAAAAACGGAGAAGATGCAATGGAAAGCCGCTGATTTCCTGTCTTCTCATCAAGTGATCGTAGGAGCGGATTTGAAAAACCTCTTTTCAATTGATACAATGTCCGCGGAGAAGTGTTGGAGAGCAAAAAAGGGCCCGTGGCACCCATTTTGGAAGAAAGGGACAAGAAATGAACCACACATTTTCGCAGAATGCGCGGGTCTATCAGTCCTAGAGAGTTATCAAAGCGTAAGGCTCAGCGCACTACTGAGCGAATTTAATAGAGAGGATGTGAAACAGGGTGAGAAAAAAAACATGGAATGTGGAGGCATCACTACGCTCACTGATGACCAGAGAAGAAGACTGAACAAGGTAATAGAGCAAGCGATCACAGAGGGCCCGAAGTTAATGCTGCTGACAGAACACCATATTGACGTTCAAGGAGCAGAACCAATAAAACATCGGCCGAGACGAATGTCTCCTAGAATGATGGAAGTAGCTCAACAGGAACTTCAGAGGATGTTAGACGAGGGAGTAGTGGAAAGGTCGGCCTCAGCTTGGAGCAGTGCGCCAGTCATTGTCAAGAAAGCAGATGGTAGCGCGAGATTCTGTATCGATTACAGAGACCTTAATAAGGTTACAAAGAAGGATGCGTACCCTCTGCCTAATATGGATTCAATCCTTGACAAGCTGAGGAAGGCCAAGTATATATCGAAAATCGATCTCCGTTGGGCCTACAACCAGATTCCTATGGAGGAATCGTCTAAGAAGTACACAGCCTTTGCTATTCCTGGCTCAGGTCTGTTCCAGTTCCGACGAATGCCATTCGGTTTGACGAACGCACCAGCAACGTTCCAACGACTAATTGATTCGTTGTTCGGGCCAGAATTCGAACCAATAATGTTCGGATATCTGGACGACATAATCATAGTCACCGAATTATTCGATGAACATTTGAAATGGGTCGAAATTGTGTTGAGAAAACTGGACCAGGCAGGGCTAGTAATCAATAAGGAGAAGAGCGAGTTTTGTTGTACCAGGGCTGCATATCTTGGATATCTGTTAGACGCAGAGGGACTTAGACCAGATCCGGAAAAGATAGCTCCAGTCGTGAATTATCCAGCACCATCTAACCTCAAACAACTAAGACGATTTCTTGGTATGATTGGATGGTACGCTCGGTTCATAAAGGACGATTCGGAAATCAAGCTTCCATTGGTCAAGTTATTGCACAAAGGTCAAGAGTGGGAATGGACAGAGGAACAGCAGAAAGCGTTTGAGACATACAAAAGGGCCATTACAGAAGCCCCGGTCTTGGCAAGGCCGGACTTCTCTAAACCCTTCATCGTACAAACTGATGCGAGTAGTGAAGCAATTGGAGGTGTTCTTTCTCAAGTGAATGAGGACGGAGAACATCCAATCGTTTATGTCAGCCGAGTTCTCACATCAGCTGAGAAAAACTATACGACGACAGAGAGAGAGTTATTAGCTATTCTATGGGCCATAAAAAAACTAAGGCCTTATTTAGAGGGCTACAAGTTCCTCGTGATCACAGACCACTCCGCACTCCAATACCTACGAAATCTCAAGGAACCTACGGGTAGGCTCGCGAGGTGGGCGCTGGAGTTGCAGCAGTGGGACTTCGAGGTGGTGCATCGTCGAGGTAAAATCCATGATTTGCCTGATGCACTATCTCGTATGTACGAGCAACTATCTGGCGAAGAGAAGATCGCTGAAATTACGGAAGTAAAGGATGAGGACCACCAACGCAGAGTCGAGGAAGTCACCAAATATCCGGAGAGGTATAAAAATTGGAAGGTCGAAGCGGGCCACTTGTATCGTTACAAGTACGATGAGCTGCTCGATCCAATCGCTGATTGTGAAGAGGGCTGGAAACTCGTGGTTCCAAAAGAATGTCGAGAGCGGGTCATAAGGGATGCCCATTGTGAACCTTCATCGGGCCACCTCGGAGTGGAAAAGACGTTCGATCGAGTCGTACGAGATTACTATTGGAGAGGGGCCTATCACGACATTCACAACTTTGTGAGGCAATGTCAGGAATGTCAACAGTTCAAAACGTCGCAGCAAGCGCCTCAGGGACTATTGGGTAAAAGAACGGTAGAGAGACCATGGAGCGTCGTAGCAGCAGATCTCATGGAGTTTCCGCTTAGCAAAGCCAAGAACAAGTACTTAATAATCTTTCAGGACTTATTTTCAAGATGGGTGGAGCTAAAGGCGGTCAGAGCTGCTACGGGGGCCAACGTGGTTAAAGCACTTGAGGAGCTTGTCCTATTTCGCTGGGGAACGCCGGAGTATCTCTTGACAGATAATGGAAAAGAGTTTGATAACAAATGCGTAAGAGAAGCATTGGCAGAGTATGGAATAACGCATACAACAACGCCTCCATACCATGCTCAGGCAAACCCAGTGGAAAGATCCAATCGAACGCTGAAGACGGCCATCGCGATGTTTGTAGAAAAAGACCATAGAGACTGGGATCAGCATTTACACGAACTAAGGCATGCAGTCAACACCGCGAAGCAGGCCTCGACTAAGATCTCGCCAGCCTACTTGAACTTCGGAAGGCATCCACTGCCAGTGAAGAGTTTGCGGCGCGAGCTTGAGAAGGGGGAAGGCATAGAGAGCAGATTGGATCCACAAGCGTGGAAAAAGAGGGCCGATAGGTTAGGCTTATTACGAGATTTAGTAGCCGAGAATATAGAGAAAGCTCAGAAAAAACAGGCGCAAGCGTATAATAAGGGTAGAAGAAACATCGAATTTAATGTAGGAGACCTAGTAATGCGTAGGACCCACCATCTGTCCAGTGGGATTGATAGGTTTTCAGCCAAGCTAGCCCCTAAATTTGAAGGACCGATCGAGATACTAAAAAAACTGTCTCCAACAGTTTATATCGTAGAAACGCGTTCCAATAAGCAAAACGCGAAAGTAGATATTGGTGACTTGAAAAGATATATAGCACCAAGATCCACTCGTCAAAGTGGTGAGTCCTCCGAGCGCCAAGCCCACGGAGCACACTCTCAAAAAAATTCCTTATGAATTTTGGTATTATGCAATAGGTCAGCATTGTGTGTTTGCCTCATGTTATCTTGTCTGTGTGTCAAAGTGAGCGATTTATTTTTCAATGATGTGAAAATCTCTGTCGGACATTATTGTTGTTATGGCACATAGCCCTTGAATTGTGGTGAATGAAAGTTTGCAAACGAGGTGTGATGTGTTTGAGCTGAGGACGTACTGCCTTTTATAGAGTGAATTATCTGAGCGAGTGATGCTTTTGTTGAAATTTTGTGAGAAATTCCCTTGGAATGTATGAAAGATTCATGCCAAAAGTTTGTTCATACCAAATGTATTACTTGATGTTCATAGAGAATGTGGTTAAAATTAGAAAAAGTTGTGCTATCCATTTTCTATCCAATAGCTGAAGACAGAATCTCAAAACTGAGTGAAATACTGGTAGAAATCTGTGAAATTGTTGTTATTATATTGTGTTCATAGGTTTCAGTTGCAGGCTCGTTTGTAAGCGGTCCACTCGGACGAGTGTCCGGCTTAGGGAGGGGGTATGTGACGTTGTGCTTGGCGCAGCGTCACTTGCCCAGTTCGAATACGCGCGCCCCTCTCGCGAGCCGTAGAACGGCGGGGCGCTATCTGTTGGCGCCGACAATGTATGTAAGAAAAGAGAAGAGCGGGGCGCGCCGCGCGCGGAGAGTGACGGCCAACACGTGGCAAGGAGAGTTCGTTGTGAGATGTCCGAGAGAGAAGGTCGTGTGCTATCATCGTCGAGTCACCGACAGCCTGCGAACACCGGGGGTGCGCGTGCCAGCAACCGACCTCGCCGTGTGGGTCCCCCGCAGGCCCCGACCGGAACATCGGGACCCAGCAGTCGACAGCGAGGCGGCCATCTTCGGCTGCCGCCGAGCGGCCACCCAACATCGTGGCCCAGCAGGCGTCGGCACCGCGCGTCATGTTTGCTTGGGAGCGCCCACACCTTTTCTTGTGATAATAAATAGTTCTTATGAAGTTTTCTCGTCGGAGTCCATTTTTATGCGCCTCCTTGCGTCCCTCGTGATTTCAGCTGAAGAGCCGCTGCCCACCCCGGGGCACATCAAAGGTGAGCGAGCCCTCCCCTGGGACGAGGAGTGTGATGGGCCAGGTGACAGCCAGCGGCGTGACTCTGCGGCTAGCCATGCGGCTAGCCTGGCGCCCTCAAAACAAGTAGAGTCACGGCCTCCCTTGTCTCGCGGTATCGGGGAAAATTTATCTATAAATTAAATACCGCGTCACAAACAATAAAATACAATCGGGTAGCAGAGCTTCAGACGAGGCAGTACGAGGTGTCTCAGACGAGCATTGCATTATGTTCGACCAAATGAAATATGAGAACTCCAGAAACGGTGAAGAAAATCCACAAAGTGATACTGGATGATGGTCGACTGAAAATGCGGGAGCGTAGATGTTTCAATCGAGTGGTTAGCAAAGTTTCATGGCAAAAAAGCAGACTTTTGCTCCGTTTCATAACCACGGATGAAACACGGGCCCATTACTTCACACCCAAGACAATAGAACACTCAAAGCAATGGGTTCAAAAGGGAGAACTGACTCCAAAGAAGGCGGAGACCATTTCATCTTGAAGGCACGGTCATGGCGTCGGTTTTTTGGGATGTCCGTGGGATAATTTTAATTCACTCTCTTGATAAAGGACAAACTATCAACGCTGAGTGTTATGCAGTGAACTCATTGAAGTGTTTGGATTGAAGAAATAAAGCAAAAGCGTCCGAATTTGGCTCTAGAAGGAAGTCTTGTTTCATCAAGAAAACGCAACACCTCAGAAATCCATCATTACAATGACCTAAATATTCATGAATTAAAGTCTGAATTGCAAACCTCATGCATCCCCAATTCGCCAGATTAAGCCCCTCCCTCGGATTAGTATTTTCTGTATTTGCAAACTTGGAGAAATGCCACGTAAGGTCAAAGATTTCCCTACCGTTGAAGAAGTGATGTGGGCTTTAGTTTAATGACTATTTTGAGGAGCAAGACAGTTTTTATAATGAAGAAAAGGTTATAAAATTAATCAAACTTATTGAACATCGTTTGGGAAAAGTGTGGAAAAGAGCCGAAAGGAGATTATTTTGAAAAATAAATGCATTTTTTTTTCCAAAATTTTTGGGTCGGTTACTTCCTGGTATTACCCTCGTATTTTGGTGGCACAACTGCAGACAGTTGTAGAATCACCAGAATGTAGTAAAAGTGTAAATACAGCAGAGGTCAGGGCCCTCGTTACCTTGTCCCCGAGACACTTTCCCAGGTCCCAGGTCTCCTTCATCTTCTAGAACGTCGGTGTCATTCTCTTCCTTAATTTTCACATCCGCATTATAAATGGACATAATTGATTCTTTGCCTTGCAAACGGTCCTGGAAGAGATCAGAGACAAACATGACAGACATGAGAGCGTGTCCATGCCAAACACGCATCAAATATCCCCACTTTCATACTTTGGATCAGAAATAGGATATAGCTTAACATTACACATTTTTTAGTTTGGCATAATTATCCTGCGAAGTTTAATTTCTGGTTCTAGTCACATAATCTTCATTACATACAGCTCCTGACCAAATACGGCATTGCCACATTGCCGCACCCGCCCTATTCTCCCGATCTGGCACCAACCGACTTCTTCTTCTTCCCCCTGATGAAAAGACAGCTCAAGGGACGACGTTTTGACTCGATAAAGGACGTTCAAGAGGCTTCGACGAGGGTCATCACAACGGCATCCCCAAAGAAAATTTCCAGCGGGCGTACGGGGAATGGGAGCAACGTTATAGACTAAGTGTGTAGCAGCTCAAGGAGCATACTTTGAAGATTATTAAGTCGATGTAAGTATATCGTCAATGAAATTCTTGTAAAAAAATCAGTCCTACCACTTTTCGGTGCGTCCCTGTAGATGGAATGATAATAATTCTGGTCCCCCTAAGCCAGTCAGTTCTTGCTTTGACCTCAGTTGACCCACGCAAACAGAAATGATTATAGCTTACAGTAAACGCCATCATAAGATTACACACTTAATATAGTCTCACAATGGTAATTCCTTTTTTTTATTTACAGGGTCCGTACGTGCAATAAGTATCGTAACTGGTTCGCTGTAGCCTCGACAGAGGAGCGGTGGATGTGGGTCTGACCAGTCGGCTTGGTAGAGGGGTCCCCCACCACTCAGGCGCACTTAAGATCAGTCGCCTTCGAGCATGCGTTGAGGTGAGTTTTTGTGAAGTGTGATTTTTCCAGTTGCAGTGGATGTAGAAAGATTACAAATGGTGTAGACTCCCTTATTATGGATTGATCTCACAACTTACCAGCCAATCACTTCCCTGGGGAACAATTTCAGTACACTTTTCAAAATGTGATCAACCTGAAATCATTCTGGAATACTACGAAGGACAAAGTGGAAAAACGCAATGACAGTGGCATTTATCAGTTAACTTGTAAGGACTGTAGTGTCAGTAGCAAAAAAGGGAGACCATTAAAAACACAGGCGGAGAAACATAAAATGTGTTTTAGTAATTTTGACCTCAAGCAATCTCACTTCGCCAAGCAGCATCTGTGGGAATAAAATCATGGGAGCGATTTCAATTCGAAACTCATACTCCAGATAGACAAAGGAATGTGGATGGACAAGTGGGAAGAGCTGGAAATCAGGAAGAATTTGAAAAAAGGTCATTTGGTCCAGGATTTATTGTTTCAATAACCTCTCCCCAATCCTGGGAATACCCCTTCCCTTCAAAGAAAGACCCGACAAACCCCCCCACCCCTCTGTGAACCCACCAATCACCTTTACTCACGCTTAACACCCCTCTCCCTCTTCCCCTCCTCTCTCGCAATAGTAGTAGTATTTTATGGGAGGCTGTGACCGACAGCTGAGGTCATTTGCGCCAGAGGGGAACGACAGGAAAGGATGAAGGGTGGAGAGAAACCCGGTGTCGGCATTAGCCTACTCCTCATTAACCCTCTTAGTGCGGCGGGCCGATATATCAGCTTTCGTGTCCCTGGCGAAAAGTGCAGCGGGCCAATATATCGGCTCTTGCGTAGACTATTGATTAAATCGTTGTAACTTATGGTTTTTTCTTTAATCATTTATGGTTTTTGTGCTATCGATAGGGTGAATTCCATGGAATTACGTAACTAATTTTTTTAATTTTTTACTAGCAATTTTAAATGCTTTTCAAAAAGTATAATTCTTACTGTAATTTTACGTTCAGTTTTGTACATGTCGAGAAGCTCAGCCTAATTGATTGCTCGTTATTTTTCTGAGTGGTCTTTCCACTATGGAAACCCACTGAAAGGCTTAGAAAAGGAAATCTGTGATCATCTGATATCTCTTGAATGTGTTATGGTGTTGATATATAGCTGCTTATTCAAACTTTGTTGATACGATGGAAATGAGAGCACTGCTTTGTAATCATTTTGCTTTCTCTTGCCGTCCGTCGTATTTAATCAATTGCGCCCTGAGTAATGGATTACATTGTCAGCAGTTCTCTGCGAGTTGGAACTTTGTTTTTTTCTGCCTTTAGATTGTAAGCACATTGCCGCAGTCTCAAGGAAAGGGGAAAAGTCCCAATTTGACTAAGGTGAGATCGATCAGCCTTTTCAACAAAATCGAACTATGCAGAGGCTGACAAAAAAATTTGCAATTCACTGGTTTTTCTTTATTTATTTATAATATTTTCTACATGTCTTCTTGATTCTTTATTATATTTAAATATTGTAGTTTAATTGAAAAATGTTTTTAAAAAAATATTAGTTTTGCGTCTAAAAATCGAAATATTATTGCTAAAAAAAATATTCTTCAAATTTATGATACTGTAATAATTACATTTATTTTTCAGATGATGTAAATGTTTATTATTTTCATTATTTTCATTATTATGTTTATTATTATCATCATTTATTAACTACAATATTATATTTTAAAATAAAAGAACTCCACATGGATATCTAAACAAATAACTTCATGTCTTTTTTTTCCTAAGGTGATACATTTTCTTAAATTACCCTTCGCACTTCTCACTAAGTACCCCTGGAATCCCCGCCGCACTAAGAGGGTTAAGGACTTTGGAAATGGACTGCGACTTGATAAAATTCTACCAGATGATGACCCAAAAGCGTTGAAACTAGTCGTACGAAAATAAAGAATAGTTGAAATATACATTGTGTTTTTCATTTAATGAACATCAAGACTTCCTTGTAACAAGACCGTATTGTCAACCTGTACATTGATACCTACTCAATGGTAGTGATGTTAAAAGATGGAATGAAAGCAACTAACTTGTACATGAATGATATCAGAGCCAAAACCATTTGCACGAGTAGGAAGAACACCCTTCAATTGGTGCAATAAACACTAACACACAATGTGAAAAGTTATGATCACTGATTAAATAAACTTGGTGTTATTATGCTGGCGATACGACACCACAAACAATCACACATCACAAAAATCCGACTCCATTCTCAACGCGTGCCCGGAGGCGACTGAACTAAAGTGCACCTGAGTGGTGGGGGACCCCTCTACTGAGCCGACCAGACGAATCCCATCCCAATTGAATACGTGGCAAAGTTTCACTTTAATTCACACTGGATACAAAGCGCAAATGACTAATTAAACTCTTAAGAATATGAATACGTACACTCACCATATTCCCAGTTTCTTCACTGTCCGACCAATGACTGCAACCCTCCTGCATTGATGCAACCATTGACGAATCAATATCCCTTCCCGGAGATTCAGAGCACTCACTGGCAGTGTCAACCTCCTCCTTGACAACAGTCATGTCATCTCGGACATCCACTGCCGTCCTGTCAACAGCGTCACTGGCGTTTGGGTCGTCACAACACTCCTTCTTGATTCCACTGGGCAACTGATGCCAAAGCATAGACATGTTACGATTTAATGATGGCAGAGGGTCAACATTTCAAAATAAAAACATCAGGGCATCAAAATCAATTGGCCCCGACTGTTTCATTTAAATCTGGGAATGAGGAAATTTTGAGAGCAACTCATTTCACAAAACAAACAACACTTATGATTGATGGTAATTAAATGGCTTAAATCTAACATTCATTAAAACTATTTGAATTAAATAATCTACAGGCTAAGACAGGTATTGGGATGGTCCCAAACTACCAAATAAATAAATATATTGTGTCTCTCCTAACAAAACACACAATCCATCATCCTACTCTACATCAGGTCCCTCTTCATCTCTGAGTACTTCCTTCCTCCCTTCATCCCATCCAACATCCCTATCCGGTTCCTTCCCTCTCCTCTTTTGCCATTAACATTCTCCCCTCTATTACAGTCTTCTTCAAAATCCCACTATTGCCGGTCAACACCCCCTTCATCCACTTTTCCTGCCTCCATAGTAATATCTCCCAACAAACCCCTCTCTTCGCCCACCATACCAAGTACTTCCTCATTTGTTTTCCTTCTTTCAGTCCATTTCACCTTCTCCATTCTTCATCCCACACACCCACATATCTATAATACAATAGCCTCCAGTCTACGTCTATCCTCCTGCTTCAATGACCACGTTTCCATAGTCGTACATAGCTACGCTCCATGTCAAAGTTTTCTAACGAGTCTTTTCTTAATATCCTTCAACGTCCCCGTCATCAACTCCCTCCTCCTTGTCTGAAAGCCTCTTTGCCTAGCGCAATTCTTCTCCTTACGTCCTTACTACTTTGATACCGTGTTGGTCCAAAATACTACCGAGATACGTAAACTGTTCTACCTGCTCTAGTTTTTGCCCTCCTATTTTAATGTTTAGCTGAAGCCTTTTTCTTTCTAGAGAATCGCATAACATTTGTTTTATTAATATTGATTGTCATCCCATATATCTATCGCACTGAGTTTCCAATTCACTCATTGCAATGGTTGCAACCCTCTATTGGCTGACTGACAAACTAAAACTTGGTCATCAGAAAACCTAAATAATTTTATGAAATCCTTAGCCAATGGTTTCCCAAGGAGGCAAGTACCCTGTCAAGATTCATACAGCTCAGGCGAGTGGCAGATGGTGCCATAACGATATGCCGGGGAATCAAACCCAGGCCTTCTGGTCAATTCTCCCCTACCCCTTGACTACTGGGCCTGCAACTTCACATAACATTTCATTGAACTTCAAATGACTTGAAGCAAAAACCTTTGCCATGAGGGTAATTGTTAGATACACCCTTGCATAACTAAATAATAATAATATCGGGGCTCAACCCAATCGGCCGTGTGTCGTGCCCGGCAGCGAGGGAGGCAAGGCTTCCACGGTCGTCATCCCACGAAACCCTTGCAAAGGAAAAGCAGCAGCAGCAGGACAGAAGACGCAGGGGAAGAAGACCAAATTAGTTAGAATAGGAACGTGTAATGTTAGGACAATGATGAGGACAGGGAAATTGGAGAATGTTAAGCGAGAGATGGAAAGGGGAAATATAGATATTTTAGGTCTTTGCGAGGTGAGATGGAAAGATAGCGGGGATTACTGGAGTGATAAGTATAGAATAATATGCAGCGGTGGGGACGAGAGCCAACGAGGGGTTGTGAGTAGTATTAAATGAAGAGGTAGGGAGAAGCGTAGTCAACATAGAGCAGGTAACGGATAGGTTAATACTAATAGAGATAAAAGCAGAACCGACGAACTTAGTTATTATTCAGGTATACATGCCACCGAGCAACCATAAGGAAGAAGAGGTCGATAGGATATACGATCAGTTAGAGGACATGATCGCGTGTGTTCCCTCAGGGAAACATTTGATAGTGATGGGGGATTGGAATGCGACGGTAGGCGAAGGAAGAGATAGTGATGAGATAAAAGCAGAACCGACGAACTTGGTTATTATTCAGGTATAAATGCCACCGAGCAACCATAAGGATGGAGAGGTCGATAGGATATTATACGATCAGTTAGAGGACATGATCGCGTGTGTTCCTGCAGGGAAACATTTGATAGTGATGGGGGATTGGAATGCGACGGTAGGCGAAGGAAGAGATGGTGATGAGGTGGGGGACTATTACGGTTTAGGCACGAGGAATGACCGCGGGGAGAAAGCAGTTGAGTTATGCAGGAGACAAGGGTTAGTCATCACCAACACTTGGTTTAGACACCACAAAAGACGCAGGTATACATGGAAAATGATTCCAGGTGACTCAGAAAGGTATCAGCTAGATTATATCCTGGTTAGAAAACGGTTTAGGAACAGTGTGATAAATTCCCACAGCTTCCCGGGAGCGGATGCGGACTCAGACCACAATTTAGTTGTTATGAAATGTAGCGTACATTTCAAAAAGATAAGGTAGGTGCGGCGAGCTAGAAAATGGAATGTAGAAGCATTAAATGGGTTGAAAAGAAAGGAATACAAACAGGCGGTAGAGGAAATCATGGAGGATGGTAAAGAACTGAGTACTATCAAAGAAAATTCGGGAAAGTATCAAGAAAGGGTTGTCTAAAGCCGCAAAAGACACTGCTGGAACCGTTAACGCGAAAAGGACTATTTTTTTACAAAGGACTATTTTTTTACAAAGGATTATTTTTTTTTGCTCAGTGACATTATAATTTTTTCGTCCATAGTGGAAAGTGAAAGAATCTGCATTTTCAAATTTTTATAAAACCATGTTACACTCACTCATGTTACATTTTCCGATTAATTAAATTTTATAAATACAATGCTTTCATTTTTCCCTCCCAGGAGAGTGAGTATTTCCGCTAATCTTTAAAATTACTGCGATTGATCACAATGATCAGATTGACACGAGAATGGTTTTTTTAGCATTTAAATCGAAGAAGTTGCAAAGAGATACACGTTTTTCCCCAAAGATGCCTTCACTGCAGACATAATTCAATTTAATTAATACAACTGACCTCCTCTCGATCGGTTATCCAGCCTTTCGTCGCAGGTTTGCATCTCTTTTGGATACGATCATAGAAAACAGCCAAACACTCGGCACATCGACGTTTAAACAACCGGAATTCCGTAAGTTTCTCCATGCAGGTAGAACACACCAACCAGGGGTAATTTGCATCCTCCACAACCTATTAAATTATTACAAAAACAGATATTAATAGCAGAATGCACAAAACTCCTGTTGTCCAAATATAAATATTCTTTTTGACAACAGTGTACGGAATCTATAAACGAAATACCGATTGATTTAACTGAAGATTTCTTTCTAAGATAATATCAAAAAATGAACTTCACACATGCAACTAAACTTACTTTAACATCAATCAAATCCTCTATAGTCTTTTCCAGCATGATTTGTAATTTACTATTCTCGCCGAAAACATTCATCAACAGTCCGCGACTGTTTAAACACAATCTGCAGAGTTCGAATTCGGTTTTATCACACATTGTGTACGTTTTGAAGAGCTCCGAATAATTTATTGAACAACCTAACGCGAAATCTAGAATGACATATTTCACATATTACTTGAAGCAGTCTTAAAAGTTAAAAACACACACCTAGCAACAAAAGTAAACAACTCCCCAGATGGGCAGTTGCATTTCAATCTTCATCTGTTTCTGTGCTATTTTGAAATGCAATGTTATGGAATGGGATAGAATCGCAGGATTTGAATCCAGTTCGTACGCATGAGCACATATTTCAGATAAATTATACGTAATCCCATAACTACGTAAATAAAAATTAGAAAAAAGCCCTTCCTTAAGATGTATCTGAGCTGATGGATTATCACAGACATCCTGTGATATGAAATTGACATCGAAAAAATTGATCAAGATGTCGACTCGTTTTGAATATCCGGGTTAAAAAATAGAAAAGTCCCAATACTCTCTTAAGCAATTGATCTCAATTCATCAGGTATGACTCTTAGAATTGATTTTGAGAATTTGTTCATTTCAATTATGACTGAAGTACCCATTTAGCAGTTTTGTATGAGATAAATTAAATGAAATAACTTATTTTAACATTGCCTATCTTCAAGAACCCTGGAGATAAATCACTAATTGTTCAAATCGCCTTCAGTAATTGACTTGTAAATATTCTAAAGATTACGCGTGATGCCATTGCAGTAATTAATTGAGAGGAATATAGGATACACCCAGGAGGTATTTGCCTGTTTCGTAGATTTCGAAAAAGCGTTTGATAGAGTGAATTGGGGAAAACTAATGAGTATATTGCAGAAAATAGGGATAGATTGGAGGGAAAGGAGGCTAATCCGCAACCTGTACATGTCTCAGACTGCTGTCGCAAGGGGCATTTCTATGCTGCGACAGAAAGGGTATCGGGGAAGGTCAGAACAACTACACCGAGTCTTACCCAAACAATCGTATATTATACTAGATCAGTCACAATGCACCATTTACATAGGTATAAGCAAATTATGGATGGCTAAACCCTCGGTAAACCAACGCGAGTGCGGACAGCAGTAAAATGCAAGAACATTACCTGAGAAAGGGTGTAGGCAGGGTGGACGCGGTCACGACGAACGTAACCTAGGCAGAGCCCTCGTCCGAAGTTGAGTCAGCAATAGGACACGCTGTCGCGACGAGCGCAACATAGCCGAAGCATCGTGCCCTACCGGTCACCGCCAGATAACCAACTGACCTTATTTTCGCCCCCCGATCATGGCTTTTATACCCATTTTAGGAGCCTGGGGAGGAATACTCTTGAAACATTGTCTTTAGTCACGTGGGAGATTCGGAGGAGCCAGGGAAGGAGTACCATGTCGCATACTTGCAACATTAGCTCAGCAGCAAATGAAATCAAGAGTCTAACCATTCGAGGAAAATGACATACACAAATTAAAAATACAAAACACCAAAATATAAATAGAACACTTGAACATAACCATAAAAATTTGCAACAGCAAGAGAAGAAGGAAAAGTTTTTCACAATCTGTTTTTCCCTTAAAAACAACAATTACTTACGTCACAATACAAATTTGAGCTGAGCAACCGGGAGGTAAGGTAAAACTCCCCTAGCCACGTAGTCTCATTCTCAAAAACTTGCCACGGCAATTCACGTTAAAATTGAACTAAATATGAATTGTATAGGGGGCCTTAATTTTGTGCACCCAACCACAATTCTGAGCAATATTTTTACTGGTATATAAAAAGCTTGCAATACTGCATCAAATGGGTTTCTGAACTAACAGGGCTGCATCCAAAAGTGGTAGGACTGATTTTTTTACAAGAATTTCATTGGCGATATACTTACATCGACTTAATAATCTTCAAGGTATGCTCCTTGAGCTGCTACACACTTAGTATAGCGTTGCTCCCATTCCCCGTACGCCCGCTGGAAATTTTCTTTGGGGATGCCGTTGATGACCCTCGTCGAAGCCTCTTGAACGGCCTTTATCGAGTCAAAACGTCGTCCCTTGAGCTGTCTTTTCATCAGGGGGAGGGAGAAGAAGTCCGGTGGTGCCAGATCGGGAGAATAGGGCGGGTGCGGCAACGTGACAACGCCGTATTTGGCCAGGAGCTGTCTGACGACGAGCGCGCCATGGCAGAATTTTCAGCACCATCTTGGCGCACACCTTGCGCATGGCCAAATCCTGTGAAATAATGCGTTGGACGTTGGATGCAGACAGACCCAACTGGTCTGCAATTTCTTCCCTGGTTAAGCGTCGGTCTGTGTTCAGCAGTGTCCTCACTCTGTCCACATTCGTGTCGGTTCTTGCCGTCCGGAGCGATGGTCGTCTTCAACGAGCTCCCTACCCTCTTTAAACAACTTGTGCCACTCAAATACTTTGGAACGGCTTAGGGCAGTGTCCCCATAAGCCTGCTTGATCATATCGAGGGTCTCAGTTTCCGTCTTCCCGAGTTTCGCACAAAACTTCACGGAATAACGTTGCTCTAAATTCAGATTCATTTTGTTTTTCATTGGGGACAAAAAACTTGCTTCACTAAAAACGGTGTCCTCACTCAACGACAGCCCGCAGGCGACTGTGGTTGGTGTTGGTCTGTTGCTAAGAGCCCCCTTCACCTTACCCTGCCAGGCAGACCCCCCTCCACTGCTCTGTTCGCGCCAGAGAAAATCAGTCCTACCACTTTTGGGTGCGGACCTGTATGTATAAAGATACCTTCGTATTCGCCAATTAACGCTTTGATTGAATCAATCGCCTTGGGTGGGGCTTCACTAGAATCGACAAGCGACAAGAAGTCTTCAATCGCGGGAGGGTCTGGCCAGAAGTTTTCGTCGTCAGCGTCTACCTCATGAATAAGGGGCGCCTGAACTTCCTCCCGGAATGGCACCACCTTGACTACATAGACCTTTTTTAAATTTTGCTCGCTGCTACGAATGTTACAAGGTAATATGGGGACGGGGCCTTCAGGTGACACCGAAGCAATGCTCGGCAGAATAAATAAATCTCTCTCGCTTTCAACGACTCGCACCTCTTCGACTTCCACCATCTGACTCTTTACCTTCGACAACACAACGGATCACGGAGGTACTCTAATAGATTCCTCCATTACAATTTCGCTCGATCGGCCAATCCTATTGCTAGCGCCGGTCTGAATTTCGCGAACTTTGCCATCGCATAAGGGGGCAACCAATCTATCCTCTGTTACTGGCGGAAAAACACAATCATCACCCGACTCCTTTATCCGAAACCGGGAGTCGGTGGAAACCTTGAATTGGGAAAAACTAACGAGTATATTGCAGAATTGAATAGGAATAGATTGGAATAGGGAAAGGAGGCTAATCTTCACAACCTGTACATGTCTCAGACTGCTCAGGTGCGAGTAGGGAACGGGGAGTCCGGATGGGCAGTGTTAGGAAGAGGTGTAAGGCATGGGGTGTATCCCATTATCACCGTTGCTGTTCAACCTGTATGCAGAGGAAATGATTAAAGAGGCATTATGGGAAGAACTGGAGGTAGGAATGAAAGTGGGCGGGGAATTCATTTAAAATCAGTTAGGTTTGCTGGGATGACCAAGCTTTAGTTTGTCAGTCAGCCAAGGGGCTGCAAGCATTGCTGAGTGAATTGGAAATTCAGTGCGACAGATATATGGGATGAGAATCAATATATTAATAAAGCAAAGGTTATGCGATTTTCTAGAAAGAAAAAGGCTAAGCTAAACATTAAAATAGGAGGGCAATGAAACTAGAGCAGGCAGAATAGTTTAATACGTATCTCGGTAGTGTTTTAGACCAACACGGTATCAAAGTAGTAGGGACGTAAGGAGAAGAATTGCGCAATTAGGCAAAGAGGCTTTCACACAAGGAGGAGGGAGTTAAGATGAGAGGGACGTGGAGTAAGGTTATATTAAGAAAAAACTCGTTAGAAAACTTTGATATGGAGCGTAGCTATGTACGGTGCGGAAACGTGGTCATTGAAGCAGGAGGATATACGTAGACTGGAGGCTTTTGAAATGTGGGTGTGGAGAAGAATGGAGAAGGTGAAATGGACAGAGAACAAAACAAATGAGGAAGTACTTGGTATGGTGGGCGAAGAGAGGGGTTTGTTGGGAGATATTTCTATGGTGGCAGGAATAAAAGTGGATGAAGGGGGTATTGACCGGCAATAGTGGGATGTTGAATAAGACTGTAATAGAGGGGAGAATGTTGGGCAAAAGAGGAAAGGGAAGGAACAGGATAGGGATGTCTTGGATAGGGAATGAAGGGAGGAAGGATGTACTCAGAGATGAAGAGGGACTTCGATGTCAAGTAGGTTGCTAGATTTTGTGTTTTCTTAGGAGAAAGAGGCAATATATTTATTTATTTGGTAGTTGTGTTCATTGAAAAACCTACCTTAACCGGTGGATTACCTAATAATATTAATTCTAAAGATAGGACATGAGTAATATTGGTCTATATTTTTTGCAGTTTATATATTTATTGCCTTGTGCTATGTCTTTCACGTTATTCAGGCACTGTACAATGTACTGGCATTACTAAAGGTTTTTTCTCTTCCGCGCATGATTTTTCTTACGAAATGAGAGATACTACCAAGTTGATTTTTTCTTGAGTGGTAGTGGAATATTCACCCATAATAATCGTTTTTTACCATTATTTTGTGATACCGTCATCTTAAATTACCTTAATTGTGATTTCATGTACATTTCTTACAATTGTACGATTCCTTGCAATTAGCCTCAATTCTAATTTAATTTTTTGTCTTTATTGCAAAGAGAGAATGACTATAAAATAAGGAAGCATCTTTGAAAGTTTTTACATCAGTGCTACCTAAGAAAGTTTGACATATATTTTGTAAAGATTTGTGGCCAAAATATGAGTTTCTATGTGTATTCCATATTGTAATTGATAGTTTGTGGATTTGGAATTGAAATTCATGAGTTTATCCGTTCAATAAATATAGAACGGGCAATGCAGATGTGTTTCTTTCCCGCGAACATCAAAAAAGTCATTTCGTAATATCGCGGGACCTATTTCCCTAAGTATCCCGATGCTATTCCTCAAACGGCTTCAGGAAGAGGCTTAGGAAGTTATGGCATCGGTTTAGACCAATACTATCTTGATGCCACGGAGATATTATGGTAGAGAGAAGTCAATGCCTTCTGTATGATGATTAAAGTTCATTTAAGCACTACCAAAGGAAAACATCGTGTTTCAATCAATGCCATTGGTTGTAGTCATAGTTACCAACAACTGAAAAACAGCAGGCGCGGTTTGTTTATATTCCCTGAATAGTTTTATTAATGTGTCTATATCTACAGAATAACTCGCAAGCCGCCGCTAATGGCCACCAACCGTAAAAAAGAACAAAACCACATGCAAATTCAACATCAAAAATACCGTAAAGAGCACTGCATTCGTATAAATTTCATTCTGATGAGGTCATGCGGAAATAAAGGGTGTTGACCACACGAGGTTAGTGTAATTGCAAATGCAATTGAATACAACTAATCATTCCCTGGAAGGTATTGTGGGTGGCAAGTAGAATTTTTGCTATCAATAATCATTAGCAGTTGCTATCCCGTATTGTCCGTGGGAAGAAGAAGTCCTTGGGTCGGCTAGTTCTAGCATCTATTTCCCGTATTTTACATACATGATCCAAGCGACCAATGTGACCTCGACGCTGAAACATATGCGGATCTGAATTTAATTAATAATTACAACCTTAATCATTGAATCGTCTCTCTTCTAATCATTCCTAAACCCAACTCCATAAACATTTCACTGATTCTTTTGGATTTAATCGTAAGAGTTTTCAACGAAACGAGCTTCCCGGCGTTGAAACCTTCTCAATTTCCCAAACTAAGCCCTTTTCACTCGGATCCCACACGCTACATGCGTATTCTAAATGAGGTCTTATAAGAAGAGCGTGGTAACAACGTTCCTTGGACTTCGAGTCACTTTTGCCGACAATGCGTCTAATAAATCCCCATTTTTTATATGGTTGACCGCCGACTTTACGTATGTGAGTCCCCCAAGTTGTCTTTAGTGAATGTAACACCTGGATATTTTACCGTATCAACTACTTCCAGGTCAATTAATTTACTCAGCACAAAGTCATCGTGTCGGGTACCCCATTAATCGCTCCGGAGTCCATTACCCTGCCGAGGCATCGCAGTTTGTAGCGCGTAGGTTACGCCAACATGTTTCGAGGTTTAAGCATAGATGGTAGGCAAGAGGGTAGGTCATATTTTGGGATGAATAAAGTAGAATCCAGCGCTTTTTAGCATTTAAAAATTTAATACCTAGGCGTTACCCTCACTCACGATCGTTTCTAGGTGAAAAACATACGGATAAATATGTTCAAGCTAACAAAAAATTAGGGTTTATTAGAAGAGTACTTGGTTACTGTCATAGAAAGGTGAAAGAGAAATGTTATCTGTCGTTGGTTAGGCCTCATTTGCTGATTTTTCAATATGCTGCCAGTATTTAAAGGGATTCCCACGAAGCTGGATTGATTGTCGCGGATTTGTAAAACTTTGTCTTGATTAACTTAGTAGCGTATCCGAAATATTAGAGCAGCTAGGCTGGGAATTACTTAATGGAGCGAAGGTTACAGATAAAATCTCTGGCATAAATTGGAAGGATGTCTCCTTAGCGGTGATGTTGAAAATGACTTATTACTCCCATCGTACAACGTTAGGAGAGATCATGTCAATAAAAACAGAGAGAGATTAAGTGTAGCGCAGATAGATTTAAGATATAATTTTTTTCGCGAACGATACGGGATCACAATAACATTGTTCGACCGCGGCAGGGTCATGTACGGGTAAAACTACTCAGTTGTGTATTCTACCCCTGCCAAACACCCTGGCAGTGGTTTGCAGGGTATGTATAAATTATTAAATAACCTTTAAATGTATGGTTTTGAATGGACACAACCTCGATAAGAGCATTATGATGCATTTGTTTACCTCTTCTACCAAAAAAACCGGTCATCCGGCCCTACAATACACCCCTCTTTAGTAAAGCATACTTCTTTCATTTTTTGCAACTTTCTAATCCTTTTCTTTCATTTTTATCGCTCACTTAACGTTCTCTCCTCTAACACGGTCATCTATTTTCTCAGACAACTCAAAAACAACGGAAAGAATGTTCCGCATAGCGTAGGAAATGGATTAATTGAACCCGTAGGCTTCTATTTAGGAGTATTTCAACACATATTTTTAAATAATGTGGCAATGGAATAAAAATCAACCGAATTAAAACCCTGAGTTCTCTTCAAATCCGGAAAATGAGCCAGGACGCAGTAATGCGGCATCTATCAACCAAGATTGCAACTACGCCATTGTAAAACAACAAAACGGGAAACTGGTTGGCTGTTCCGTTTACCTCTGCAGGTTAGTCTATTTGTAATATTATTATTGTCAAAATATAATAATTCCATTCAAGGAATTACAATTACATACTTTTATTCCAATTAAAACAATCCAGACGTAGTATTATCAATTTTATTTGTGATTTTTAGGATATTTAGGCCAATTGTAATGATTGTCTCCGCTAAACGCAACCGCCTAGTCGCCGTCATTTGTCTGAGTTCATTGTATTGATTTTACTTTAAAACGTGTCGGGAAGTATTTCGAAGACTTCAAGAAGAAGATTGACCGGAGCTCATATTCAAGGTGTGTATGGTGTTTAAGGTGTATCAATTGATTATTTACACAGTAATCAACCAGAAGGCCGGTTTAGTTAAGGTGATGGTATAGTTCATTATGTATTAAGCCCGATGGCGAGTGAGATTCACACATTAGTAGGGTAATAAGCGTGGTCATTTCCTTTCCCTATGCCGGTTATGGTATCCCAGGTAGATCTGATTATATCCATATAACTAGCATAGCTTAGGTTGCGCTACAGGTGCTCAGAGTGACTTGCCCGGGAATTGATCCCGGGCTATCCGTTTAGCAGTCAACGCTCTACACCAACGCGACTTACAGTTAAGGGGTTTTAAAATCTATCCCATTTTTTCTTATGTGTTCTCCGAAAGGTTGTTACCTACTTACTTCGGAACTGTTCTCGTGTTTTGTGTGTGGTGTCTTATCAAGTGGATAGGATTAGTTGGACGAGTTAGATAAGGAGCAAAGATAAGGTGGAACATAGTTATCAAACCTTGTGTAATATATAACGAAGATATGACGATATCAAACATTGGGACAAATATATCTATTTAGAGTTGCGGAGTGCTTGGTAACCGTGGTTACGTGCAAATTGCGG
The DNA here is from genome assembly GCF_022747635.1 of Hetaerina americana. Lineage (NCBI taxonomy): Eukaryota > Metazoa > Arthropoda > Insecta > Odonata > Calopterygidae > Hetaerina > Hetaerina americana. Next base: position 3,043,482 of record NW_027286974.1, on the reverse strand, counting down.
TAAACAAATTGTGATATTTACAAGGTTCTAGTTAATTTCATTGTAGCTGGTGGATTTAATATGGGACAATTAAACGAGGTATGTAAATTTGAAGCTTGCTAATTAAATCCTATTCAGTATATTCATCATTTTAAAAAAAATGAAACCTGAGTACTAGTTTTATCTCGTATTTATCTTTCGTAATCGACATTGAAGTAATTTTTTACTTGTTTAATTATATCTTGATGCTTTTCTATGTTAATTATAATTCCTACTCATTCGCCTTAGATTTTATGAGACGAAAAGGTTCGCCACAGTGTTTTTAAGTAATTATTTTCGTAATTAGAAGAGTTGAGGCTTATAGCATCTCATAGTGTTCAAAACGTATTCCCCGTCGGATTTTGATATGAAACCTTTGCCTATCACTTATACATACGAGTATTCTTGAAGCTCATCATCACTGCACTACACGGATCCGGTGATACGAGGTATGTCTAATATATACGCGAACTGGGACCATTAAAAACTTTAATTTTGCGAAAATTCGTCTTAATTTTGTTTAATCTTCGAAGTACTCTCTCAATTCGTTTGGCTATACCTTCCTATATTCCATCTTCGTCGTTTCGATCGTTGTGTGATGAAGCACCCTCCTTTGGAAGCCCTTTAAAGGTAGTTTTAAGGTTTTATAGTAGTTTTCTGTCGTTATATTGTCCATATTATTGATTGTGTCTCTTCTCCACGTATCATCTTGTGCCCAGTGATATACAAGGTCCCCAATTATCATAATACATGGGAATGTATAGGAAAAAGTTGCAAAAGGGATGAGATGTATTAGAATAATGAGGGGGGGATTGTGATCGAGGACGACTTTGATATTCGATCGGCATTTTCTCGATTTTTTTGGTTCGGGGTTTCATCTTTTGCTTTCCACTCCTTGCTTTGCGATTCGAGTTCTATGTCACACTCGTAAAACCACGGTTCCTCACAATTTGATTACCCTATTGAGGAATCCAGCTAGGTTTTCGAGTGAATTTTTCCAGTCATTAACATATTCAATTCTTTTGAACTTTTGATCTGTCGTCATCAGTTTGGGCACGATTTTAGACTAGTATTTTTTTAAAAACCCTAAGTGTTAGGTTAAAATTGTAGTTGTGTGTGGGCACTGTTGGTTTTCCATTGAAATTCAGTTCACTATTCAGCTGTCATTCGGACAGTTTATAATGGTAATTATAACAGTTATAGATCGGTAAGAAGGACAAGGGACCATTGCACACACGATCAATGTTGGGAATGTCAAACACAGGAGGTGAATAGAAGGTCATCCTGGCCCTGAAGGTCATCAGCCATCTTGTGTCGGATATCATTTTAACTCGCATATTTCACTTAGAAAACAGATGTTTTCTTCCTGTCAGAGAGCATAACCGCCATATAAACAGCTGTCGGTACGTTTCAGCTGTAATTTCTGATGATAACTTTTACCCCACCGCACTTTACTGTATAAACTTGATATGTTGATTCGCGTCTTTGTGATCTGACGATCTGCCAGAAGACGGCTTCTCATTGTGTCTCAGGAGGCAAACTAGCACGGCTATAGTGGACACGGGGCTATATACAGGGTCGCACCCAAATTTAGTAGGACTGATTTTTTTACAAGAATTTCATTGACGATATACTTGAATCGACTTAATAATCTTCAAAGTATGCTCCTTGAGCTGCTACACACTTAGTATATAACGTTGCTCCCATTCCCCCCTGTATGCCCACTGGAAATTTTCTTTGGGGATGCCGTTGATGACCCTCGTCGAAGCCTCTTGAACGGCCTTTATCGAGTCAAAACGTCGTCCCTTGAGCTGTCTTTTCATCAGGGGGAAGAAGAAGAAGTCCGGTGGTGCCAGATCGGGAGAATAGGGCGGGTGCGGCAACGTGGCAACGCCGTATTTTGCCTGTAGTCTGAGTGAATATTGCCATTGCCAGTTCCTGTATTGATCAGACAGACAACATACACCTGGGAGATCAAACAACACTGTTTTAATGATATTTTCTTCACATGTACGTGATTAATCCTGTTTAGGGTGTTTTTATTTCTTGTATTTTCCTTTGAATCGTCATGGTCACAAATTATTTTATGTTATTAATTATATTCTAGTTTAAGTTATCCGCCCTTTTATTACCCTTCGATTTACAGTGGACCTGTCAACAGCATCGCCGCCATAATAAACAGCGGAAAGACGTTCCTTACAGTATTCCAATATGGTTTGCGATATATACGCTTGTGATTAGTGATTCGCCTTTGGTCATTTTGACTCAAATCTTGAATCAATTTGGCGATGTTTATATATCATGTGGGGGTCAGTGATCTCAGACGTCCGCTACTCGCTTTTAATCAACAATTATTGTTCCGAACCAAGGCTCGCAACCACGAAATTTTATTACCCATCGATATTTACAGTAGACCTATCAACAGCATCGTCACTACATAATAACTTGTTAATAGTCTCGTTGTTTAAACTCGCCATGTTGTCACATATATAGCACACAACACTAGAACAGGTCTCAAATACTTCATCCCCTTCTCAAAATACTACACTGGATGAATGATGTAACGACCTCAAACCTGAGGGGGAATGTTACTTCCACATGCCACCAGACCAGGAGTGCTTCTGAAGGTCATTTTGTTTGTGATGTCTACAGTGAGAATGTGTGTGCATTAGTTTTTAAAATACACTGGATGATAAGGAAACAACCTCACACTTGTATATGCGTGTTGAAGGGGGAATGTTACTTCCACATGCCACCAGACCAGGAGTGCTTTTGAAGGTCATTTTGTTTGTGAGGTCTAGAAGTGTGTTTTTGCATTAGTTTTTTAAATACACTGGTTGAATGTGATGGCCTAAAACCTGCAAACAAGTGTTAACGGGGGGAAATGTTACTTCCACATGCCACCAGACCAGGAGTGCTTATGGAGGTCATTTTGTTTGCCTTAGTTTTCAGCCATACCCTTTGGAATCCTCCTGTCTACGTCACTAATTCTGTTTTGTTTTATATTACTTCTTGTTTTGTAACTTTGATATTCCTCATGGACTAATTATTTCTTGTATCAATTGCAGTCCAGTTGAAGTCGTCCGTCTTGAGACCCACGCAACGCTGCGCAACCAGTAGATTGGACAGCGTCATTCCTGTGATCAACACCTCAGAGCACCAATGGACGCTCAACCCGCCAACGACCGCCTCTTGCCAGAGGAGCGCCTGTTTGGCGCCGTCATGAACGGCTCCCCGGTGCCAGAGTCCGAATGGATATTAAGGGAAGTGGAGGACGTGGACACAAGGGGCGTGCATGGACGGACGGCGCTCTACTTGGCCGTCCAGGGGGGGCATGTGAAGTGGGTCGAGAAGTTGTTTGAGAAGGGAGCAAATCCACGGCTTGCGGACACGGACGGCAAAGACGTTTTGCACGTTGCGGAAGAGATGGAAGCCAAGAGCACGGACGACACAGAGCGCGAGGACAGGGAGTGGATTCTGAAATTGGTGCGTGTGGTCCACCAACGGATGGGCATTCCAGTTCGATCTCAAAGTCAATGTCAAAGGGCTCAGTGCAGCTCGCACGATTTGAATGAGTTGGATTCAATCAAGGAAATGATGGCGCGTCAGTGTAAGGCTTTGAAAGAGGACTTCATTCTCAACGTTGTGCGGGAAATTGAGACTCCGAGGGAGATAATCGCCGGATTGAAGAGGGAGCTTGAGTCTAGGGATGCGCTTCTGATTTCTTTGCAGTCGAGGGTTTCGGCGCTTGTGGAGAAGTACGCAAACCTTGAGGGAGTGGTGCGCGGGCGGAGGGAAGCAGCGGAGGTCCCCGTGGAGAAGCCAGTTAATGAGGGGGGGTAGATTGCGTCTACGAAGCCATGACGCCCCCGAGACACAGATATTCGACAGAAATGCTTCAAATGCACTCTAGTCTCCAAATTGGAGAGTTCCCTGACGGCTAGCATCTTGATTATATTGTCTTGAGTCTTAGTTTTCACATTAGCAGTAGGTTTAATTCAATGGAAAGGTTGAGGGGGACACTCTAAATTATTTTATTTCTAAGCTCAGGAATTGCTGCAGTTTCTTTGCAATTTGTCCGTACTTGACATTGTGGATTGCTCGCCTATTTCTCATTGACCAGGAAAGCAAATACGAGGGTGGGCTGTGGAATTATTGCACACGTGCTTGTAGTCCGAAGACAAATCAGAATATCGGGCAAAGATTAAATTACAGTACAATTCTATAAGTTTCTAAATCATATATTATATATTTTCCAACACAGTCTCCCATTGTTAAGGCCAGACACGCATTTCTCCCGACAACGTGTGACTAGTTTTGTTTCAGTCCATCGCTGACAAACTCTTTTCACTCTTCTCTAATCCATTTTGAATTTTTGACAGCTGTGCCTTCACCTCATCATTGTCCGAGGTGTAATGATTACTACCCTTTGAGTTTAGTCACCCGTTGTTAAGGCCATTTCTCCTGACAACGTGTCACAAGTTTTGTTTCAGTCCATCACTGACAAATTCTTTTGACTCCTCTCGAATCCATTTGGACTTTTTGACAGCTGTGCCTTCACCTCATCTTTGTCCGAGGTGTAATGATTATTACCCTTTGAGTTTAGTCACCCGTTGTTAAGGCCAACACGCATTTCTCCCGACAACGTGTCACAAGTTTTGTTTCAGTCCATCGCTGACGAATTCTTTTCACTCTTCTCTAATCCATTTGACTTTTTGACAGCTGTGCCTTTACCTCATCATTGTCCGAGGTGTAATGATTATTACCCTTTGAGTTTAGTCACCCGTTGTTAAGGCCATTTCTCCTGACAACGTGTCACAAGTTTTGTTTCAGTCCATCGCTGACGAATTCTTTTCTCTCTCCCGTCTAATCCATTTTGAATTTTTGACAGCTGTGCCTTTACCTCATCATTGTCCGAGGTGTAATGATTATTACCCTTTGAGTTTAGTCACCCGTTGTTAAGGCCAGACACGCATTTCTCCCAACAACGTGTCACAAGTTTTGTTTCATTCTATCACTGACAAACTCTTTTGACTCTTCTCGAATCCATTTGACTTTTTGACAGCTGTGCCTTTACCTCATCATTGTCCGAAGTGTAATGATTATTACCCTTTGAGTTATGTCTCTCTTGAGTTGAGAGGAAGGAAAAGCATAATTAAAATCGCAAAAGGCATTTGCAAGATCGCAGAAGGGGGAATAAATAAGAATAAGGGTGTTTTGGAATGTCACAGTTCAAATGTCTTATGGGTTTCGCAATGGCCTCTCCAGTTAGTTGTCCTGTTGAATTGTGTTTGTATGGCAACGAGCGTTGTATTGTCATGTTGCTAAGATTAATATTGGCTGGCCAGTCCAATGCTGCCTTTAGAAAACACGACAGACTAGACACCAATATAGTGCGTGATACAAGATTTTGATGAGTGATTCTCCTTCGGTCATTTTGTATCAAATCTTCCAAAAGACAAGTTTGCTTTGATGTTTATATATCGTCTCTGCGTCGGTCATCTTGGACGTCCGTTGCGCGTGTTTAATCAACAACAATCATGGCCTGTTCCCCAGGTTCGCAACTACGGAATTTGATTTGAAATTAGACCTATCAACATCATCGTCACTACAAAATAAATCGTGTTAAAGCGGGAATGTTACTTCCACATGCCACCAGACGAGGAATGCTCCATGGAGGTCATTTTGTTTGTGTGGTGTCTACAGTTAGCATGTGTGTGTGTGTGTGTCCATATTAGTTTTCAACCTCCTACCCTCGTATTTAAATCAGATGTAAACACAAAGTATTTATTAATTTATTTAATTCGAAGTTGGGTTGGGTGTTTGATTTAATGTCGGGTTAATCGTTTGCTTAATTAAGAATTTCGAAGTTTAATTTATTAAGATACAGCATCAAATGAGGTCTTTATTTGTTTAAATTTCACTGCAATCACCGTGGTTATTGGTCTATCATGTTGGTACCGCCATTAAGACTTTAATGGTTAATTTTGCATCTTTTCAAATCAATTTTATGTTGTTGGCGCATCAAATATTATAAAAATTTTGTGGTTGACGAATGCAGGTATATAATAGATATATGCATTTGTCATACGCAAGGGTGAAATGTTTTGTTGCGTTGTTTTTTATGGGATTCTTGCCATTCTTTGATAGGGAATCGGATGGATGTTTTTGTAAAAGGTTATGGTTATTAATATCCTGTTAATTATTATAATTTCCTATTTACTGAATGTATTTTCAGGATGATATTAAATTGTGCATTTTGGAAAGTATAAAATGCTGTTCTTCTCATTATTTCGTTTATGTTACATTGTCCAAGTTTTTGAAAAAAGGCTTATTTTTATCCCAAAAAACAGGTAAGATGAGTTTGTCACCCTGTTTTGTCTTTGCCCGTTGGAACAGTTAACGTTTAGGTATGCTTGTATACTCAAATGCTAGTACAGGGTGGCACCCAAAAGTGGTAGGACTGATTTTTTTACAAGAATTTCATTGACGATATACTTACATCGACTTGATAATCTTCAAAGTATGCTCCTTGAGCTGCTACACACTTAGTATAACGTTGCTCCCATTCCCCACCGTACGCCCGCTGGAAATTTTCTTTGGGGATGCCGTTGTGATGACCCTCGTCGAAGCCTCTTCAATGGCCTTTATCGAGTCAAAATGTCGTCCCTTGAGCTGTCTTTTCATCAGGGGGAGGGAGAAGAAGTCCAGTGGTGCCAGATCGGGAGAATAGGGCGGGTGCGGCAGCATGGCAACACCGTATTTAGGCCAGGAGCTGTCTGACGACAAGCGCGCCATGGCAGAATTTCCGGCACCATCTTGGCGCACACCTTGCGTATGGCCAAATCCTGTGAAATAATGCGTTGGACGTTGGATGCAGACAGACCCAACTGGTCTGCAATTTCTTCACTGGTTGAGCGTCGGTCTGTGTCCTCACTCTGTCCACATTCGTGTCGGTTCTTGCCGTCGACGGCCGTCCGGAGCGATGGTCGTCTTCAACAAGCTCCCTACCCTCTTTAAACAGCTTGTGCCACTCGAATACTGTGGAACGGCTCAAGTCAGTGTCCCCATAAGCCTGCTTGATCATATCGAGGGTCTCAGTTGCCGTCTTCCCGAGTTTCGCACAAAACTTCGCACGGAATAACGTTGCTCTAAATTCAGATTCATTTTGTTTTTCATTGGGGACAAAAAACTTGCTTCAGTATAAACGGTGTCCTCACTCAACGACAGCCCGCAGGCAACTGAGGTTGGTGTCAGTCTGTTGCTAAGAGCCCCCTCCACCTTACCCTGCCAGGCAGACCCCCCTCCACCAGAGAAAATCAGTCCTACCACTTTTGGGTTTGACCCTGTAATAACTACAAGGTGTGGTAACTTATCTTCCCTTTTTCAATCCAATTTGCATAAGAAACAACAAAGTTATGTCATGTGCAAGTACAATTCAATTGAATCAACCATCATTACGCTTGAGGCTTGTTCAAAAGTTCCCAAACTTCATTTATTTGCCAGGAATACTTGACTAACTGTTTGTTATCCTTCAGGGTCCCCATCAAAGTAGTCTCCACAACGTCTTAACCCTTGTCCCAATGGTGTTTCAACTTTGAGAAACAGTCAAACAACTGCTTCTTCCATAATTACCTACTCTGTTGAATTTCCAATATTCTAGAATGGTGGCAATTCTTATTCCTTTGAACAGAGCAGGCATTACATGGGATGGTCCAACCCTAACATATGTTTGTAACAATGGTAATTGTTACAAACATATCATCTTATTTAGAAAGTATGCAATGAATACAGCGTGTGTTTCAAGTTCGAAGTTTCGCGTTGTTTAGTATTTGTTTGGCATTGTATTAGAATATCATTCAGCCTTCATATTTGTTGGGGACTGAGGCCTTTCAAATTATTATTATTAGGAAATCTACCGCTTAAGGTAGGTTTTTGGATGGACGTAATTACTCATTAAATAGTTTCTGACCCCTAGGAAAATCCAGTATCTTACTCTATATCCAAGTCCCTATTCATCTCCGAGTACTTTCTTCCTCCCTTCATCCCCTTTCCAAGACATCCCTATCACCTGTTCCTTCCCTTTCCTCGTTTGCCTAACATTCTACCCTCTATCACAGTCTTCAACATTCCACTATTGCCAATCAATACCCCCTTCATCCACTTTTCATCTGACTCCTCCTTAGTAATATCTCCCTCTCCTTGCCTTTCACCATACCAAGTACTTCCTCATTTGTTTTCTTTCTTCTCGGTCCATTTCACCTTCTCCATTCTTCATCCCACACACCCCTATTATATCTACAATAGCCTCCAATCTACGTCTATCCTCCTGCTTCAATGAACACGTTTCCATAGCCACACATAACTACGCTCCATATCAATGTTTTCTAACGAGTCTTTTCTTAATATAACCTTACAATCAACGTCCCTCTCATCTTAACTCCCTCCTCCTTGTGAAAGCCTCTCTGCCTAATAGCGCAATTCTTCTCCTTACGTCCCTACTACTTTGATACCGTGATGGTCCAAAACACTTCCAGAGATACGAATTAAACTGTTCCACCTGCTCTAGTTTTTGCCCTCCTATTTTAATGTTAAGCTTGGCCTTTTTCTTTCTAGAAAATCGCATAACCTTTGTTTTATTAATATTGATTCTCATCCCATACCTGTCGCACTGAATTTCCAATTCACTCAATGCAATGCTTGCAGCCCCTCTATTGGCTGACTGACAAACTAAAGCTTGGTCATCAGCAAACCTAAAAACTGATTTTAAATGAATTCCCCGCCCACTTTCATTCCTACCTCCAGTTCTTCCCATAATGCCTCTCTTTAATCATTTCCTCTGCATACAGGTTGAACAGCAACGGTGATCATGGGCAACCAGACAATAAAAGTACATTGTATCACAATGTAGCTATGACCAATTTTCTCTCTGCATTTTCACAATTTCACTTGTTAACATTCACTAGTGATGGCTGTTAAACAAATACTAAACAACTTGGCGTCTTTAAACTTGAAACATATGCTTTATATAGATTGCGTACTTTCCGAATAAGGTGATATTTTTCAAACAATTACCGCCATCTCTATGTCAGGCTGGGTACTGATGGGACTATCCCATGTACTCATAGTAGCACTGATCTCTGTTTATCCCTCGGGAGGCAAAGACCTAAAGGGAGAACCCCCTCCAAGTACTGAGCAAGAGGTGAGCACAGTTTCAACTGCAGGCAAGGTCATTGCGTCTGTTATTAGGGATAAATTTTGCTGACTATTTTGAAAAAGGACAAACTATCAACGCTGAGAGTTATGCAGTGAACTTATTGAAGTGTTTGGATTGAAGAAATCAAGCAAAAGCGCCCGGATTTGGCTCTAGAAGGAAGTCTTGTTTCATCAAGACAACGCAATAGCTCACAAATCCGTTATTGCAATGGCCAAAATATTCATGAGTTTAAGTTTGAATTGCAAACCTCATGCATCCCCAATTCGACAGATTATTAGTAGTTTAGTCCCCCTTTGGATTAGTATTTTCTGTATTTGCAAACTTGAAAAAATGGCTTCTGTGGCTAGAGATATTTCAGCCGTTGAAGAAGTGATGTCAACTGCAGGTAATGGCTATTTTGCGGAGCGAGACAGTTGTTATTATAAATAAAAATGGTATCAAACAAATTGAAATTCACTGGGAAAAGTGTGTATTTAGAGCTGAAAAGGAGAATAAATTTGAAAATGGAATACATTTTTTTTTCCCCAAGTATTTTGTGTTCTATTTTGTTGGGTCGGATACTTCTGGGACCACCCACTTAATCTAAAATCCATTTATAATCCCAAGAAGATATGTCACCGTCGCAGAGAATTTTTACTTTTTTTGAATATAATTTGTAAAAAAATTCAGAAAAAAACGAAACTATTCCCAATTTCATGAAATCATTTCTGCAAATGTGAAAATGATTTTCCTTCGACATAATTTTTAGCAAAGTCTGATAAAAAAAACCATTTAGTAATCAGATTAAAAAAAATGTGATTATTGCCAGAGGTTTCCCTTTCATTGATTTTGCAAAGGAAATAGAGAAAAAAAATCCATGGCTTAAATGGTGAAATTTGACAAAATGGTTGGCAATATTTACTCTCTCATTAAATTGGCAAAAAGTCAAAGAAACTCATTGAATTTTCAATCCCGATAATTACTTCGCAATTGTAGGAAAATAGATGTCTCTTTAAGTAATTTGCACAAAGTATAGTGGAAAAATATCTAATACTAATTTCGTGAAATTCCAAAGAAACTGCCGGGGGGAGATGCCGTAGAAACAGTAACTTTTAATGGAGTCATCCACTTATATGCATTTTAATGCAATAATTTCGGTTTAAAAATCATTTGCCTTGACCGGGATTCAAACCCAGGTCCCTCTCAATGTCCGGTCTTGAGTTCTTTTACCTATCCAGGCGTCCTCTTAATATTTCGAGACATCCTCTTGATTTTTATTCACGCTCTCAAATTGTTGCATTGACTTCGCGAAATTTGCCATAATGGCAGAGAATGATACCTTTTAAAAAAAAATTTGCCGATATTCCACAAAAAAAAACATAACCATTACCAAATCTATGATATTTGTCAAAATCGCAGATTAGATTTCCTTTTCCTAAAAATTTGCTGGGCATTGTATGTTATTGTTATATAATAGTTCCATTCTTCTTCTTGTGGTTTACCCCACAGATTAAATAACTATTAAATGAATGCTTCGGAGAAGTCTAAGGAGGGAAGGTTATCGCTAATCCCCCCCAGGCGGCGAGGACATCTCATTTTAGAGGAAACCTTTGTGCTTGTCCGGATTAAAACACCGCACCACCTGTTCATATATATACATATATATGAGTGGAGGAAATGAAGTTTAAAGTGAACTGGAGAGAGAGAGAGAGAGAGTTTGGAATTAAATTCGGCGGGGATGAATCCATTTATAATAATTACATACAGTTAGAGATTGATTGGATGTGGCAAAGCTGAAGTTAGTATTGTCAGTCAGCCAAAGTAAAGGGTGCTCGCAAAACAATTGGATTGGAGTGTGAATTAATAGAATACAGTGTGATTATAGATATATAAACACACACACACTATATACATATATATATATATAAAACATAAACACAGTAATCAACCCTGGAAGATGGGTTTGGTACGGGTGATGGTAGAGATCACCCAGTACTAAGCCCTATTTACGGCGTGTGGAAATTCACACATCAGGGTATGTAGGGGAGCCAGTTGTTCCTTAGTACACTGTGCCGGTTATGGTTTCCCAGGAAGATCTGGTACCCGAAAAATCACTTTAGCTTGGGTGGAGCTGCAAGTGCCTTGCCTGGGAATCGAACCCGGGACCCTCCAGTCAGCAGTCCAACGCTCTACACACTGGACTACCGTGACCCTATATATATATATATATACTAATATATATATATATATATATATAATTATATATATATACTACCTTGATCAAAAAGTTCCCGGAATAACCACCGTGTGCCGCTCCCAGCGTTCCGATTTGAGATCTGTTTTTTTTGTTAAATTGGTACATCTGTTGTTGATATTCCCTTTAAATCTTAGTGTCATAACTTGACATTTGCAAAAGTTACGTAGCCAAGAGTACATCTATCTCTGTGTGTGTTGGCGATTTTTTACAATTGCAGAAATGGATTTAAATTTGCAACAACGAACTTGTATTAAATTTTGCGTAAAAAACGGATTTAGTGGTGCACGGACGTTGGAAATGTTGGAAAAGTGTTTCGGCAACGATTCTCTAAAAAAAACGGTCGTTTACCAGTGGCACGAGCGGTTCAGAAGTGGTCGTGAGTCAATCGAAGATGATGAACCATCATGAAAGATGGCAGACCATAGACATCGAAAGTCGGTGAAAAAATTGATAAAGTAAAAGAAATGTTGGTCAATAACCGCAAATTAACCATCAGAGAAATAGCGGAGGACTTGAACATTGCCTATGGATCCGCCCAAGACATTGTGGTTAATGATTTGGGTTTCCGTCGTGTAGCATGCCAAAAGACCTCAATTTCATGCAAAAAAGAGACCGTGTTGACGTCGCAAAAGACATGATTTGCGAGGCTGAATCCGATCCCACATTCATCAAAAGGATCATTACTGGAGACGAGACGTGGGTTTATGAGTACGACACGCAATCCAGACATCAGGCAAGTGAATGGCGTTCACCAAATGAGCCGAGACCAAAAAAACCACGTCGTTTTCAGTCAAAAAAGAAGGCAATGCTGACGGTTTTCATGGATTACAACGGTGTAGTGCATCATGAATTTTTGCCAGAAGGCCAGACAGTAAACAAAGAGTATTATTTGGGCGTTATGAGACGTTTGCGTGAAGCAATTCGCCGAAAGAGACCAGAAATGTGGGCAGAAAACTCGTGGATTTTGCACCGTGATAACGCACCGTCGCACAGTGCTATCACTATTCGTAATTTTTTGACAAAAAATGCAACAAATACCATCCAAGAGCCACCGAATTCACCTGATTTGGCTCCCTGTGACTTCTTTCTGTTCA
>NW_027286974.1:3020917-3028417 GCF_022747635.1 Hetaerina americana | reverse complement strand
CTGACAATGTTCAACAAGAGTTCAACTCTGACCGGAACATTACTTTGCCGTGCAACTGAGCATACGATCACCTGTCCCATCGTCAGGGCAAATCTCGACATGATAATGGTCACTTTGGAGGGAAAACCTGGCAACAATCTACAGTCTAACTTATTTCCCCAAACATCCTTTAGCCAACGTAAGCGGCCGGGTCAATATTCTAACACAAAGACGGCATTGAAAAGGATTTGAATGGCACAACCAAACGGCACAACCGTACTCTTAATTAGGGTATTAAGACAGAAAGGATGTCCTCCCTAAAGTGTTGAACCAATGTGACTTTGGCGGGAGAAACCAATCAGTGCCCAACATCAGTGACCTTGATGTTGTGGACGAAATGCCGTCCACAATTAGGAGAGACCTCCTGAAGTATTCCTTCAGAAGGAGAATTGCCCTCTGCGGTACGATACCGTGCAGAGGGAGGGACCGAAAATCCACTGCATAAGAAGGTGGTGTCGTACCACAGTTCAGAGTTTAACCTGGTACGAGATCTTCGGGTCAACTTCTGTCTTTTCTGTCACCACGGTGCCTTCGTCTCCCGAGTTGACCATCGACTGATTGCAAGTCTCCTGTCTCTTGCCGAGTTCGGAGCTTTGGCGTGCTCTGAAACGTCTCTGGCGTTCTCGTGCCATCCTACGCTTCCGCTCCAAGGGCGTCTCGCAAACGACGCTCAGGGGATCAACAAGGTTCGCCCCGGCACCCCACACAATCTCCGGACTCTGTCGTGCCCTGAAACGCCTCTGGCGCTCACGGGTCATCCGGCGCTTCCTCTCCTGGGGCGTCTCGCCAAGGTCACTCAGGGGATCCACTAGACTCCTGCCGCTCGCCTGAAAAGAGAGCGCAGAGGTCAGAGATACATATATATATATATATATATATATACATATATATATATATATATATATATATGTATATATACATATATATATATATATATATATATGTATATATATACATATATATATATATATATATATATATATATATATATATATATATATGTATATATATGTATATACACATATATATATATATATATATATATATATATATATATATATATATATATATATATATATATATATATGCATATATATATATGTATATGTATATATATATATATATATATATATATATATATACATATATATATATATACATATATATATATATATATATATATATATATATACATATATATATATATATATACATATATATATACATATATATATATATATATATGTATATATACATATATATATATATGTATATATATATATATATATGTATATATATACATATATATATATATGTATATATATACATATATATATATATATATGTATATATACATATATATATATATATATATGTATATATACATATATATATATATATATGTATATATACATATATATATATATATGTATATATACATATATATATATATATGTATATATACATATATATATATATGTATATATACATATATATATATATGTATATATACATATATATATATATATATATACATATATATATATATATATATATATATATATATATATATATATGTATATATATACATATACATACATATATATATATATATATATATATATATATATATATATATATATATATATATATATATATATATATATATATATATATATATATATTTATATATATATATATATATATATATATATGTATATATACACATATATATATATATATATATATATGCATATATACACACATATATATATATATATATATATATATATATATATATATATATATATATATATATATATATGTATATATATACAAATTGAACAGCACCGGTGATAGACACCCCATGCCATACTTTTCTTCCTGAGAAGAGATTACAGCGGGGTTTAGGTGATGCGCACACATAATGTTTGAGGTCTATGCGAGAGGTGAGATGGAAGGCTAGCGGGGATTACTGGAGTGATAAGTATAGAATAATATGCAGCGGTGGGGACGAGAGCCAACGAGGGGTTGCCATAGTATTAAATGAAGAGGTAGGAAGAAGCGTAGTCAACATAGAGAAGGTAACGGATAGAATACTACTAGTGGAGATAAAAGCAGAACCGACGAACTTGGTTATTATTCAGGTATACATGCCACCGAGCAACCATAAGGAGGAAGAGGTCGATAGGATATACGATCAGTTTGAGGACATGATCGCGTGTGTTCCTGCAGGGAAACATTTGATATTGATGGGGGATTGGAATGCGACGGTAGGCGAAGGAAGAGATGGTGATGAGGTGGGGGACTACAGTTTAGGCACGAGGAACGACCGCGGGGAGAAAGCAGTTGAGTTCTGCAGAAGACAGGGGTTAGTCATCACCAACACTTGGTTTAAAAAGAAAACACTTGGTTTCTAGAAAGAAAAAGGCTTCAGCAAAACATTAGAAATAGGAGGGCAACTAAACCAGAGCAGGTAGAACAGTTTAATATGTATCTTGGTAGTGTATTGGACCAACACGGTATCAAAGTAGTAAGGACGTAAGGAGAAGAATTGCGCAATTAGGTAAAGAGGCTTCCACACAAGGAGGAGGGAGTTAAGATGAGGGGGACGTTGAGTAAGGATGTTAAGAAAAGACTTGTAAGAAAACTTTGATATGGAGCGTAGTTATGTACGGCTATGGAAACGTGGTCCTTGAAGCAGGAGGATGGAGGCTATTGTGGGTGTGTGGGATGAAGAATGGAGAAGGTGAAATGGACCGAAAGAAGGAAAACAAACGAGGAAGTACTTGGTATGGTGAGAGGCAAGGAGAGAGGGGTTTGTTGGGAGATATTGCTAAGGAGGCAGGAAAAGTGGATGAAGGGGGTATTGAACGGCAATAGTGGAATATTGAAGACTGTAATAGAGGGGAGAATGTTAATGGCAGATGAGGAAAGGGAAGGAACAGGATAGGGATGTCTTAGGATAGGGAATAGAAAGGAGGAAGGAAGTACTCAGAGATGAAGAGGGACCTGATGTAGAGTAGGATGATGGATTTTGTGTTTTGTTGGGAGTAATAAATATGTTATTTAGGAGCTGTGTCCATCCAAAAACCTACCTTAACCGGTAGATTATGTAATTTTATATATATATATATATATATATATATATATATATATATATATATATATATATATATATATTATATATATATATAATATGTATGGACATACATATATATACACATATATATTTCCAAATATAAATATAAAAATATATTTATATGTGGAAATATAAAAAAAATACATGTAGGTATGTTTGTATTATTCAAAAATAAAGGTTTGGCCCAAAGACTTGGTCCCATTGTGATAATCCTTATTTTGAAATGCTGACCACCCTCTGTTTAATTGTATTGCGTGTATGTGTGTTAGTGTTTTGTATTAGTTTCCCATGGAGATCAAGGAAGAGGAAGTTGATGACGAGGGTATTGACGGTGAAGCCATTGACCGGAGGGCAGTGGGTGTCCGAGATGACGCAAGTGTCGTCAAAGGGAATGCTGTCGTCGCCAGTGGATGTCCTTCTGCTGCGGGAAACAATGCTGTCTCGTCACTTGATGAATCGATGAAGGAAGTGGACATTCATTGTTTGGACAACGAAGAATCATTCCATTTGGTAATGAATATGTACATATTCAAGTCTAGAGTGTAATTGAAGCAATCGCACGTTGAAATGCAGTGTCATTTATTACTCACGGAGTCCTCGGGCAGTCCAGCCTTGTCCAGTCGGAACTCTCGCTGTCCCTGGTCATCCTCGTCACTCAGGGCCCTCTCGTCACCTCTGACCTCGACCCCACCCGCGTACACCACAAGCCTGCGAATATGCGCAACAAACAACGGTCATCTAAAATATATCCAGCACAAACATTTTCATGGAACTGTGCGTACGCAACCATCAATGTTTGAAATTTATAAAAGTATGAAGTGTAAACTGAATATTGAAACGGAGGGTTTCAAGAATCCGTAAATGGAAAATAGAATGCATCTTATCTGGAGAGTCCTGGGTTCCATTCCCGGGCAAGGCACTCTGGCCAACCAAGCTATGTGATTTTCCGATCATGTCTGCATTTATATGTATATAATTTTATTTATATACATATATAAACATATATATATATATATATATATAGGTCCATATATATATATATATATATATATATATATATATATATATATATATATATATATATATATATATATATAGTACAATACACAGTAACACATAATATAGAAACACAAAAAAAGAGAACACTCACACGTATTTTCTTGATATTTCGACGGAAACAATCCGTCTTCCTCTGAAGATGTAGAAGTAATGACTGCTGGAATTGTTGAGGTGAGGGGTGCGAGAGAAAGGGAAGGGGGCCAGGGGAAGGGGAGAACGGGAGGCGAAGGAGGGGTGAAAGGAATGGTTGGGGAGAGGAAAGGGAGAGGGAAGGGGTGGAAGTAACAGTTTTAGGCCACTCCCATCAGTGAACGACATTGAGGCCCGGATGCTGATAGGCCATACAGATGTAAATGAATGCCAATTCAAGGGTTTTTAATTCTATAGGGTTATCGGATGTGGGAAGGGACGCTAGGACGGAAACATTGTAACACTGGTTGAAGGGGGTATTATGATGGGAAGCATGTTTAGGGATGGGGAGACCCGCGGACGGGGAGGAGGGATTGCACGAGGCGCGGTGGTTGTTAATCCTAATGTTAAGTGGTGTGGAACATTGGCCTATGTAAAATGACGGGCAGAGTTTACAGGTAAGAAGATAAACAACATTCTTGGAAGTGCAAGAGGAATAGGGGAAGGGCGGGAGAGAGTTAAATGGTGGGATGGAGTGGGGTGGAGTGGTGAAAATAGGGCAGGTTTTGCATCTTGCTCGATGACATGGAGTGGGTATGGCTCTGGGTGTGTGAGGGGATTTTGAGAGTGGCCTGGTGGATTTGAGGATATCTGCTAGGTTGGCGGGACGTTTGAAGGTGACAGAGGGGCAATTGGGGAGAAGGTTGGAGGAAGTGTTGTGATTTTTGAGGATGGGGAATAGGTCTTTGAGGATGACTTTGAGAGACTGAATGCCTGGGAAGTAGGTCGTACAGATTGAGAGAGGCTGGGAGTCTGTGGTAGACGCAGGCTTGGGGGTGTAGGAATGTTTAAGTATTTTTTTATGGAGGAGAGAATCAGGGTATCCTCGTTGGAGGAGGGAGTGGTGAAGGTTGTTAAGGTATTTGTTAAGGGATTCGGGATGGTTGCAAATGCGGTGACCGCGGATAGAAAGAGAGTAAGGGAGGGAGCGCTTGGTATGGGAGGGGTGACAACTGCTGTAATGAAGGTATTGCTGCTTATTAGTAGGTTTGGTGTGAACAGAGGTAAGGAATTTGTTGTTGCTGAGGGAAATATTAACATCGAGGAAGGTAATCTGAGAGGATGAAATGGTCGAGGTGAAAGACAAAGATGAGGAATCATTGAGTTTGGAGATGAAGGAATTGAGGGAATCTATGCCGTGTGGCCATAGTAGAAAGATGTCGTCAATGTATCGGAGCCACAGGAGAGGTTGCAGAGGATAGTTGGAAAGGAAATTCTCTTCCAGGACACCGAGGTGGAGGTTTGCATATGAAGGGCTGAATCTGCTACCCATGGCACAGCCCTTTATTTGGAGGTAATGGTTATTGTTGAAAGAAAAGGAGTTGCGGGTGAGAATGAAGTTGGAAAGATCAATGAGAAAATCGGTACTGGGGATTTGAGGGGTAGGGCGTTTGGAGAGGAAGTAACGTAGGGAAGAAAGGCCTTCTTGGTGAGGAATGGATGTGTATAAGGAGGTGACATCGATTGTAGCCATAGTAATATGGGTATCAGGAGGGAGGGAAGTTGAGTGGAGCAATCTGAGGAAGTGGTAGGTATCTTTGATAAAGGAGGGTAGGGAGTGAACTAAAGGTTGGAGGTAGTAGTCCACGAAGGCGGAAATTCTTTCGGTAGGAGAGCTACGAGAGGAGACTATAGGGCGGCCTGGGTTGTTGGGTTTGTGGATCTTAGGAAGGATGTAGAAGTGTGAGGTTGGGAAGGGAAAAGGAGGGAGATGTCACTGGGGGAAAGATTCTCCTTAGGGCCATTGTCTCGGAGGAAAGCGATTATTTCTTTTTGGAATGCGGGGTTAGGGTCAGCAGGAATATGTTGATAGGAGGAAGTGTCGGAGAGTAATCTGTTGCATTCTTGAAGGTAGTCTGTAGTGTTTAGGATTACAACTGTCGAACCCTTGTCGGCAGAAGTGATGACTAGGTTGGGGTTGCGTGTGAGTTTTTTTAACTCAGCTAATTCGGCCGGGGAGAGATTAGTTTTCGGATTTAGAGATTTAAGGAAAGAAGGACTAGATGTTTTGGACAGGAGAAGATTGATAAAGATTTCGACCGGGTGATTTGGAGGGAGCGGTGGAGGCTCAAGGTGGGAAGGCCGCCGGAACTTGGTGAGAGCGCTGTGTGTGTGTGCGGGGGATTGAGTGGCGGGTTGCATCGCCCAGAAATGTCGCCATCTAAGATTTCTGGCAAAATTGATGACGTCTGCGAGGATGGTCACGTGATTAACCTTGGGGGTGGGGGAAAAAGAGAGGCCTTTTCCCAGAAGAGAGGTTTGGTGCTCATTCAGCGTTGTGCTAGAGAGGTTTAGCACGTGTTCGGCAGTATCTTTTGCTTGGTCAGCCGGCGGGGAAGGGACGGATTGAGAAGGGTTTTGTTGGTGGCAACGGCTCGGTGGAATTCCTGGTGTTGGTAGGGAAGGTGGGGGTAGGTGGAAAATAGTCGCTAAATCCGGTTTCTGTAGGTAAAGGGGTGGGGGAGGAGGGCTAGGTTTGACAAGTTGGAGAGGTAAGGCCAGGCCTTGGCGGAAGTAAGAAGTGCAAAGATTGGACAATTTGTTTAAGGCTTTTCTGCGTCGGAACTCAAGGGAGCGGAGAGCCGATTTGAGGATTCGGTTTACATTCGGGAGGAGATGTGGGGAAGTGAGAGAAAGAATGTTGATGAGGGAATGTGTGGAATTGTGATATTTGTGAATGAGGCCATTGTATTGATCTCGGATGAACGTGCAAAAAAGAAAGGACTGTTGAAACTTGAGTGCATGTAGACTGGGGTGCAGGACGGAAGGTAGGCCTGATATAGGGAACTGAGATAACTTAATGCATAAGCCATGGGAATGATACCCAATGCAATGCATGCCCGAAAGAAATTCAGAATGGCAGGTGTATTGGGCGAGTTTGCGGGAAAATTTCCGAATCTGGCGTAACCAAGATGATGTCCTCTCCCCAACCATTCCTTTCACCCCTCCTTCGCCTCCCGTTCTCCCCTTCCCCTGGCCCCCTTCCCTTTCTCTCGCACCCCTCACCTCAACAATTCCAGCAGTCATTACTTCTACATCTTCAGAGGAAGACGGATTGTTTCCGTCGAAAT
>NW_027286974.1:2990917-3018417 GCF_022747635.1 Hetaerina americana | reverse complement strand
GCGGGTCTCTCCACAGGTGGCAGCAGCTGAGCTGTTGCAGCCCTCGTCGGAGGTGTCCTGATCAAAGTCCCGTCCAGTGCGGACGCCCTCCTTCGAGTCCAGATCGCATTCATCCTGAAAATCAAACACTGAATGAGGTACAAGCAATGCCGTATACCACAACACCCTTACGTCCACACCCATTTGAAGTTCAATTTCTCTCCTTTCATCATGCCGCGGTACACGTGGTCTGTACAATAGATACGCAAACAGATGCACATGGAAACGCATCATGGATCATCCTCTTCGAAGTGTTCTTTTACTGAAATACGAAGGAAAGGGCTTCCCATGGATTGCTGCAGACTGCTCGAGGACGGGATCTTGGTAACTCTGAATGGTTGAGGCCTTAACTTTGTAGAATTCCATTTTTAAATTAGGAAAAATAAAATTATCTTTGATTTCTACAGAATAAACTTTATTCGTCGACTAGTTTCGTTTACACTGTGACATCATCAGGACAAGTCAATGATGTCACAGTTTAAACAAAACTAGTCGACAGAAAAAGGTTATAACTTAGCCAAGGATAAGAGAACGATCCTCCTGATTCTATTGCAAGATGTTTCGATGAAATACCATATTAGGTATGTCCTTTATGTGTACAAGGTATGTACTTGAAGTAATGCCATTGATTTATTTGATTTCTGAAGGGACTGCATGTCGGACTGTGATTGGAGCGGTCGTAAGTGGCAGTGTGGGAACCCAGCTAAGCAGTGTTCCGTTGCTCGGTGTGCTCTGAGGAACTGGATATAGATGAGAGGGGCCATGGGTCTGTGAGAGTTAGTTGTTCCATTGATCTTGGTGATCCAAGTGAAAATTCAGTGCTCGTCAGAACAAAGATTTGCGAAATCAAGTTCAGGTGCGAGAAACTTGGCGAGACTGCTTCAGAAACTGCTTCCATGATGGAGACAGCTTAGGGAAAAGATATCCTCTGTCAGATCGGCAACTGTTCAATGTGCCAGTTATGTTCATTACTCTGCTGTTGTTGCCCTTTCTTTTTTTTAATACCGTTTGCCGTCTGAAAATGGAAATTTAAGGACGAAATGACGGGAGCAATGAATCAGCGTATGAAGTTTTTACGGTGAAATGCGATGGTTCAAGTTATCACGTGAAATTACGTTGAAAGGCACTGACGGCTGTTTAATGCAGTGACAATGCTCTGAAGAAGAGAACATCCCTTTTCGAAGTGGATTAATAAGTGCTTTCAAATGATTGCCCAAAGACAAGATGCCATTGATGATAGAGCAAGGCCTATTTGAGACATTCCTATCACCTGTGTTTGACGTTGATACAACAACATTGATCGTGTGAGCGCAATGGTCCCCCGTTTGTCCTTCCTTATTGTACGTCATTATAATAATAAACTGTGATCTGAATCATGATGTCAGCTGATGAATAGTGGAGAACTGAATTCCGATGGAAAATCAATCAAAATTTGCCCAAACACACACACAATACACTGATACCACCACTACTACTACTACCATGTGTTATATTATTAATAGATCTTTGCCCCATTTTGCAACTTTTTCATACAGGGTTCGTCCGGAAAATAAGTGTACTGACTCCTGGGCTGGGCACGCCGCTCCAGGCGCTCCCAGCACCGCTCTGATGGGCTGTGATTGGAGGGGGGTATGTTGGCAAGCGACGTTGAAAAAGGCAGTCGGCTCTGAGCTGTGGTGTAGTGAGGAGCTCTGTTAACGCGAACCTCCACGCTCGACCCACGTCACGGAACGCGATGCCGAAGTTTTTGGAGCAGCGTTATTCCATCAAATTTGCGGTAAAGCTTGGGAAATCCTCTACCGAAACTGTCGGTATGATTAACCAGGCTTACGGGGAGTCAGCCATGTCCAGAAACATGATCTTTCGGTGGCACAAGATGTTCGTGAAGGGCAGAGAAGAGGTCGACGACGAACCACGGCCTGGACGCCCATCAACGACACTCACGGACGAAAATGTGCGAAAAGTTCGCGATGTACTGAACTCTGATCGTCGTCTTAGTGTTCGGATGATAGCAGAGCAGTGTAATGTGCCAAAAACAATAGTGCACGAGATTATTAGGGAGCAATTACAGATGCGAAAAATTTTTGCAAAGTTGGTGCCGAAAGTGCTCAGTGATGATCAAAGACTCAATCGTTTGGAAATCGCGACACAACTTCCGGATCACTGCAAAAATGATCCACATTTTTTAGAGACTTCTTTCTGTTCCCGAAGATAGTTTGTGGAGGGCAGAGAAGAGGTCGACGACGAGTCTTCGAGAGGTTCCCGATGATGCCTTCGCGGGAGCGTTCCAGGAATGGGAACGCCGCGGGAACAAGTGTATCGACTCACAAGGGTCCTATTTTGAGGAATATTAGCTTAAGATATGTTAAAGTGTAATAAATTTTTTTTCCTGAGCTCAGTACACTTATTTTCCGGACGAACCCTGTACTATAGGACATTTGTGTTGTCTGTGTCTATTCAAAATCTACCTTAACGGGTAGAATACCAAATGATTAAAAGAGGAGCCGTTGAGACTTTTAAGGTTTTTTTCCTCTTTGCTCGTGTTAGTTTAGAGTGGAATATTTGATCGGTCCAGAGTCTATCGTTTGTTTGTACGTGTACTCTGTATTATGATGAATAACTGATCGAAGCACTTTTCCACTTGATAATTTTTTTTTTAAATTTTATGCCCGGGTTTCGATGTATTACATCACCATTAGGTAATGATTATGTAATACATCGAAACCGAGTCGTAAAAATAAAAAAAAAATTATAAATTGGAAAAGTGCTTCGATCAGTTATTCATTAAGTTCGACTTCATTCCGTGCACAGATAAAGGCTCACCTGACTTTTTCATTAATTGTTCATGCGGTGCATAAAAGTGTAATAAATTTTTTTTCCTGAGCTCAGTACACTTATTTTCCGGACGAACCCTGCATATATTGATCGAATATAAAATATCCCAATTGAAGATGTGATGTGATGATGAAGAGGGGGATATTGCGTGTGTATCAAATGACACTTTGGGGACATCAAGAATATGGCGATTGATATGATGACGTGTGTGTGTGTAGAGAAAGAATAGATAAGAGAGAGAGATACAATCAATAGTAAAGCAAAGAAGAAACAATAGAAAACTACTGATTAATCAATTTATGGAAGAGAGCCTTAGATATAAAAATAGAACTGCTGCCTTCTTAATTAAATTAAAGTGAAGTGGAGGAGGAAGAGGACTTCTTCCAAAGGAGGTGAGTGCTTCTATATTATTAATATTACTATTAAACGGTATTTTGAATGGACTAGAAGAATAAGATTAGAAGATGGAGAATATAATAATGAGAATAATTGGAACAAGGAGGCATAGACATAGCCTGGAATAATACAAATAAATTAAGGAGAGGGAGAGAGAATGCAACAATTTCAAAGTGTGACTAAAAATTATTTGCCTTTGACTGGAATTTGAACCTGGATCTCTCTTGATGTCCAGTCTGAGTTCTTTTAGACATTTAAGCTATCTTAAGGTGTCCTCTCTCTTGAACTCTGTGAAACTGTCAGTCTCTTTTAAACACTTATATGCAGTTTATTCCTTTGATACAAATTCCAAAGATACTGCTTTGGAGATGCCTCAGTACAGTAAAAGCACTCGGACCGGACATTGAGAGGGATTCCGGTTCAAATCCCATTTTTATTCACGCTCTGAAATTGTTAAATTGAAATGCACCCCTTAGCGTTTGAATCCGTTTAAAAGTTACTGCTGTGGTATCTCCAAAGCAGTTTCTCTGGGATTTCGAAGGGAGAGTACTCTGAGAATAAGAAGGAAGGAAAGGGAAGGGAAGCAAGGACACAACACAACAGCAAAACCCATCCATATACAGGGTCGCACCCAAAATTGGTAGGACTAATTTTCTCCGGCACGAACAGAGCGGTGGAGGGGGGTCTGCCTGGCAGGGTAAGGTGGAGGGGGCTCTTAGCAACAGACCGACAACAACCTCAGTCGCCTGCGGGCTGTCGTTGAGTGAGGACACCGTTTTTAGTGAAGCAAGTTTTTGGTCCGCAATGAAAAACAAAATGAATCTGAATTTAGAGCAACGTTATTCCGTGAAGTTTTGTGCGAAACTCGGGAAGACGGAAACTGAGACCCTCGATATGATCAAGCAGGCTTATGGGGACACTGCCTTAAGCCGTTCCACAGTATTTGAGTGGCAAAAGTTGTTTAAAGAGGGTAGGGAGCTCGTTGAAGACGACCATCGCTCCAGACGGCAAGAACCGACACGAATGTGGACAGAGTGAGGACACAGACCGACGCTTAACCAGTGAAGAAATTGCAGACCAGTTGGGTCTGTCTGCATCCAACGTCCAACGCATTATTTCACAGGATTTGGCCATGCGCAAGGTGTGCGCCAAGATGGTGCCGAAAATTCTGCCATGGCGCGCTCGTCGTCAGACAGCTCCTGGCCAAATACGGCGTTCCCACGTTGCCGCACCCGCCCTATTCTCCCGATCTGCCACCACCGGACTTCTTCTTCTTTCCCCTGATGAAAAGACAGCTCAAGGGACGACGTTTTGACTCGATAAAGGCCGTTCAAGAGGCTTCGATGAGGGTCATCAACGGCATCCCATTAAGAAAATTTCCAGCGGGTGTACACGGGGGAATGGGAGCAACGTTATAGACTAAGTGTGTAGCAGCTCAAGGAGCATACTTTGAAGATTATTAAGTCGATGTAAGTATATCGTCGATAAAATTTTTGTAAAAAAATCAGTCCTACCACTTTTGGGTGCGACCCTGTATAAATGTGTGCTTATATGTAGAGGACTCAATATAAATTCAAAACCAAATGTTAAGTGTGTTATAATATGTCCTCAGTTTGCGTATTTATTGGACAGACACCATGCAACTTATTCCCAATCATTACTTTCGCACTTCCATTTGCAAATATATTGATTCTTCCATTTCATTTCAACGCTGCCGTACATCCAAAACCACGAAACTCACCGGTTCGTCATCCATTTCACTCCGCACCAATTCCCTGGGGTCGTCGGCCTTGAAATAAACCGCCTTCCCCTCGGATGAAGGCGATGCCGCGGTAGAGCCGCTCGACCCCCTCCTGATGCCACTGCCATCTTGGCGGAGAGGGCAAACCGAAACCAACGGCTCTCCATCTTCCACCTTGATGGTGCTTGGTGCTCCATCGACAACGGGCATATGCCGCTGTGCCAAGGACTGGCAAAGAAAGGAATGGCACGTCAATGCAATATCAATACCAATATGCAATATATATGTGTATATATGTATATATATATATATATGTATATGTATATATATATATATATGTATATGTATATATACATATATATATATGTATATGTGTGTGTGTGTGTATATATATATATATATATGCTTTCGTAGACATTACACGGAAGTGGCGAATAGTACATTACAGTAATAACAAAGCATATAGTAAGTAACAAACAATATAGAAACACAAAAAAAAGGAACACGTTATTTATTGATAATTTTGACGGAATTCTGCTCCATCTTCAACGGAAGATAGAGAAGGAATGATTACTTCTATATTTTCCGATGAAGACGGAGTTGAATTCCCTTGAAATTATCAAGAAACTACGTGTAGGTGATCTTTTTTTTTGTGTTTCTATATTGTTTGTTACTGTGTAATGTACTCTATATATATATATATATATATATATATATATATATATATATATATATATTTGTATATATATATATATTTGTATATATATATATATATATATATTTGTGTATATATATATATATATATATATATATATATATATATGAATTAAACTCACTTGGAGAAAATAGGCCCATTAATTCACAACATATTCTTGGATATACAAAGCCCTTGGAATTATATATATATGTATATATATACACATGTATTTCACCCTGAAACAGTTTAATTTTCTATGCACTAAGTGTTGAAATCGAAATACTTTTGATCTCTTTTTTCCGTCTGATATTGAGTTATGTTTCCATAAATTCTGAACTGCAAACAATCGAACGTGAGTCTTACTGGTCTGTCTTAAAGGGAATTACGTGAATATTCCGTCCAGGGTTCTCTTCGTTCATTGGTGGATTCCTAATCCCTTTCGTTGGGGACAGGAACTGACGTTGATCTGTGCCAACAATTCTTCTCTTTCCTATCCTCGTCAATCAATCCATTCGCACCCTCTCCCTTCCGCAGCGAATGAATGTCTCACCTAAACCCTTTAAGACATTGCAACGAGGATCTGAAATACAATCCCAAACCCTTTTCTTCCTTATCTATTTCCCAAAATGCCCCTCCTCCATCTCACCAATAGTAGTAGTAGTATTATGTAGGGGAGGCTGTGACCGACAGCTGAGGTCATTTGCGCTTAGAGGGGATGGACAGGAAAGGATGAAGGGTGGAGAGAGAAACCCGGCGTCAGGCATCAGCCTACTCTGACTACGAAAGGCACCAAGGGGTCAAACAGTTTAATGTCCCATCCGACGGACGGCGTACTCACTCAAAGTGCCCTCCACAAAGCACCTCAAGTAGGGATCGAGATACCCTCTCTGAAAAATATTCAACACCACCGCCGGGATTTGAACCCGGGCCCTCTGGGTGGGAAGCCAGTACATTAGCCCGAGCACCAATCTTGATCTCCTCGGTCTTGCTATCAAATATATTATAATAATACTCCCCCCAACCTATTCCAACCAACTTCCTCCTCCAATATTCAACGTACAGTGTCTGTACAATAAGTATCGTGACTGGTTCGCTGTAGCCTCAACGGGGAGAGATGGATGGGGGTCCAACTGGTCAGCTCGGTAGAGGGGTCCCCCATCATTCAGGAGCACTTCAGTTCAATCGCCTTCCGGACATGCGTTGAGACAGGAGGTGGATTATTTTTGTGACATGTGATTGCTTGTGATGTCGTATCGCCAGTAGATAAAGCACTCCGTCAAGCAACGCTACGCTGTGAAGTTAGGCCTAAAGAGTGGGCTAATGCCGACACCGGGTTACCCTCCACCCTTCATCCTTTCCTGTCCATCCCCTATGGCGCAAATGACCTTAGCTGTCGGTCGCCTCCCATATATACTACTACTACTTGGTAGATGGGGTCCCCCATCATTCAGGTGCACTTTAGTTCAGTCACTTCCGGGCATGCGTTGAGAGACAGGAGGTGGATATTTGTGACGTGTGATTGTTTGTGACGTCGTCGAGCCAGCATATGGACTTCTCAGTCGAGCAATGCTACGCTGTGAAGTTAGGCTGCGTTAAACTCGGGAAATTCGCGTCGGAGACCCTTGGAACTCATTAAACAGGCTTATGGGGATGATGCCTGAAGCCGCATAAGAGTTTTTGAGTGGCACAAAATGATTAAGGAAGGCCGGGAGCACCGCGTCGGATGCCCGACGACCGCTCGAACCGATGCTCAGGTGGCCAAAGTGAAAAAGGTTTTGGACTCTGACGCGGGCATTTAACCATCGCCTTTATCAGTGAGGAGACCGGCCTTTAAGTCGGAACCGTCTATACAATTGTCCCAAACTAAAGTTAGATCAATTCAGGAGGAATGTATTTGGAAGATTACTAAGTAATTGTAATGATAACTGCAATAAATATTGATTTTTGGAACCAGTTCAGATACTAACTGTACAGACCTTGTAGGTTAAGATCTTTTTTTTATCAAAAAATGCATTTATTAACTAAATGTACACATATTTTTCATCAAAGTACGAAAAAGCGGGAAATTTAATTATAATCATTTCTCAAAATGTTTCTTTAAAAATATTACTATTTTGTTTCTGCATAAAACATATCATACATTTTGCCATTTTTAAGAAAAACCCGAGTATTCTACTCACGATAGTTGGATTTCAAAGAAAGATTTCGATCGTGTTGTTTGGGGGGAATTAAAGAATGAAATGAAGATAAGATTTTAAACAAAGGAAGGGTAACGTTGAACTATACTTACGAGAAGGCTAAAAGATTACCATCGTGAAGTAAGAACAGAAGATCTGCTTTAACAACATTAAGAGATTATAAATTGGGGTAAGATAATACTTGAAACTGAAAGATCTAAGAGAAAGATGGAAGATTAGAGTATCAATCAAGATTAGAAATAGAAATACGATGAGAATTGGGTCAAACTAATGAGGGTATATTGTAGGAAATAGGTGGAATATAGATTGGACGGATAGGGATAGACTAAACCTAATTATAACCCGTACAGATTTAAGTCTGTACGAATGCTGTCAGGTGCGAGTATGGGATGGAATGAATCCAGATGGGCAGTGCTTTAGGAATAGGTGTATGGCATGGGATGTCCGTTATCAACTGTGCTGTTCAATATATACATACAGGGTGCGTTTCAAAATTAATGCAATTGAATTTCCCACACCGCACCTATTGGTAATGTTGGGATAGAACCACGTGGAGCAGGTGCCTATGCCGAAGGAACCGAACTTGCTGTCTGCTTTCGAGTTTTTTGAATTGTTGGCTAGGAACTAGCAGCTATAAGCCTGATAGTTCCTAGCCATACACCAGGGCAGGCCAATGCTGTCCCACCCATTCCACTCTATCCATCTATATAGTCCTGACGTCACTCACAGCAGAGACTTCTTTGCGTTCCCTCGGATTAAAGGCAGCCCTGAGACGGAACCCATCTTATTATCCATACATAAAAGAGATCCAATCAGTTAGTTCTGTGACTAGAAGACCTTTTGCGAGAGAGAGGTCCTCGGAAGATGCCTTCCAGGGCACGTACGGGTACTATGGCAGATTTGCCGGATAAAATGTGTAGTGGAGGCCCAAGAAAAGAGTACTTTGAAGAATATTAGGAGTTTTAGCACATCTCTTCAATAAATTACTTTGAAAAATGATTGTTAATTAAAAAAATAGTTTTCAAACTCAAAGGATAAGGGGGCGTAGCCTAATATGAATAGGAGAGAGTACTTTGAAGAAGTTGCTGGAACAAATGTGTAGTGGAGGCCCAAGTAAAGAGTACTTTGAAGAATATTAAGAGTTTGTGCAAAGCTCTTCAATAAATTAATTCTTTAAACAATTATATAATTGAATTACTCATATTTACGAAGGGGGTACACCCAAACGTAACCAGAATAATGCCACAGTTAGTGGAGTTTATAGAGCACACATTTCTTCCGTTAGGTGAGCATAGTACAGCCCGGCACACGGATTGCCGTCGTCTGGAAAGGTCAAGGTCAGTGACATAATGATTTATTTTGTAAAAGAAGCATCTCTTGCTCCCAGTTTTTCGTCACGGCAGATTTAAATGAATAACAAATCGCTGTCGTGTGAAATTTCGCTTCCCGCTCGGGGAATTAAGCCACAGAAACTGTGATTAAATGTTAAAAACAGCTTGACAAGGATTGTGCAATGGGAAGAAGTAAGCCAAACCACGGTTTTGGAGTGTTTGCAGGGCTTCAAGGGGGTTGGGATTCAATTGACACCGTTTGGTGCATCTCCGACGCCACCACTCACCAGTGCCGTACCGCAAGGTGCCGTGGTCTTGGCTTTCGGCACCTGTGGGGACGGACGTGGCTTTGAGAAGCGCTGGACGAAGGCGCTGTTCGACGAGATGCACTTGAACTTGAAGTTGCTGACCTCCTCCAACTTGTCCACACAGTTGAGGCAGACGTGCCATGGTAGGTCACCCCCGGGAACGACCTGTGAGAAGGACACAAACAAATAGGTCAAAAAAACACTCTTCAAGGGTACACTTATGTCCTTTTTGATTCATTTCAGGGACCAACAAGCGCAGGGTTTTGTGGCTACGGTCAACAAATGTATGTGTAAACAAGGGTGACCTTTAGGAATTCAATATGGAGCTGGATTTTATCTTCAACAGAAGTTTTAATAAGTGTTTTATGAATGTGTTGACTTATTCCCATTGAAGTTTCATCCATTTTGAACAGTCGGTTGTGTTTTGACAATCGTTTTGAGTTTGTCGAGAGCTATTTTGTGGTATTGAATAAATAAAAAACACTCCAATAGTCGTTAACAGTTTAACTTTCAATACAAAGTACAAATGAGATTAAGGTTTGTTCTTCTAATCCCTTCAATCTTCAACCTTAAGGCCAATTCCCCGATTTAAGAGGTATTCCCTTCCGTCTCTGTAAACACTCTTCCCTTTCCCCACCCTTTCCTCAAAGCCCACTTTGTCCATTGGTTGCCTTATACTTCTCCCAAACCCCACAAACGTACGCTCAAAAGTTCAGTCTATTGGCTCCCGTCTTCTTATCCCAAACATTTCACACTATATATATCCATCGGAGGGTTGCGGTAGTCCAGTGGGTAGAGTGTTGGCCTTCTGACTGGAGGGTCCCGGGTTCGATTCCCGGGCAAGGCACTCTGGGCCCCTGCAGCTCCACCCAAGCTAAAGTGATTTTTCGGATAGTACCAGGTCTTCCTGGGAAACCATACCCGGCACAGTGTACTAAGGAACTGGCCCCCCTTAATACCCTGATGTGTGAATTTTCACACGCCGTAATTAGGACTTAGTACTGGGTGATCTCTACCAACACCAATACCAAACCGACCTTCCAGGGTTGATTACTGTGTTTATGGTTTTTTTATACATTCATCGCATGCCTTTGACCGATTCTTCACTTCAACTTGGGTTGTCGGGACAATTCACCTTCAGTACACTGAAGAGGGCTACTCCGTGGCCAAAATATATGTACTCATATTCACCTTTCTTATCCCTTTCCTTATTTACCCTTCGCCTTCCATCCTTTGAACTTGTGGCCTTAGCCAACTAATCTCATTCGTACGCAATAATTTCAGGGTAAAAAAATCATTCGCCTTTGACCGGGATTCGAACCGAGAGCCCTCTCGATGTCCGGTCTGAGTGCTTTAGCCAGTCAAGCTATCGAGGCGTCCTCTCTTAAGCCCTCTAAAAATTGTTAAATTGAAATGCACATTAGCGGATGACTCCGTTAAGAGTTACTTTCGTGGCATCTCCCGTGCATTTTCTCAAGAATTTATCTCATCTGTAACTTTTTTTGAAATGTTAACTGTTTACGGCTAGTGGAGTTTCTTTTTTTTCAATTTATTCATTACTGCTAGATGTAAGCACTCTCTCAATTCAATCAATACTTTTTCTTTTGTTGGGAATCGGAATATAATTAGAGTATCGAGATGTAATTGAAAATTATTTGTACGTCTGCCCAAATCAAAGGTGAGTTGGATGCCATCCACGGGGACTTAGAGTCATCATTTATGACGGCGAAATTTTAAGCAGCTATGATAAATATATATATATATATACATATAATATATTTATATATATAATATATATATATTACATATATATATATATATACACACATATATATATATAACATATATATATATATATATATTACATATATATATATATATATATGTAATATATATATATATATATATATGTAATATATATATATATATGTGTTGGGTCGCGGTGTAGTCCAGTGGGTTGGACAGCTGACCGGAGGGTCCCGGGTTCGATTCCTGGGCAAGGCACTCTGGTGGCACCTTCAGCTCCACCCAAGCTATTTCTGATTATTATTCGGATAGCACCAGATCTTCCTGGGAAACCATAACCGGCACACTGTACTATTAAGCAACTCTGGCCCCCCTTAATTAATATCCTGCTAATCTATGGATTTCACAAAACACCATAAATAGGGTGAACTCTACCATCTACCATACCAAACTGACCTTCTCATTGGTTGATTACTACTGTGTTTATGGTTTCATATAAGCAGCTGTTAAGGCGAATCCATTATTCACGACATGGACACGTGGTACTATGGGATTGACCTTATTCTTAATTAAACTAATACTCAGGACGTGATATTCTCTGCAAAACCTGTCATTCTGATAAAAATACTTCTCACCCTACGACAAGCAACTGTAAAGTTATTAATGACGAAAAATTTTTTTGGAATACACTTTTATAGATACCTGTAATGGGGCTTCCACTTCACACATCTAAGTAAATACATTAAATTCTGAAGCATACTGCTAGTATGGTTGTTTTAAAAACACTGTACACTATGGTCTATTTAATTGTCTAGTAGCATATGGTATCGTAATCTTGGGAAGTGGGTCACCAACTAAGTTAAGTAAAATATTAATTATTATTCAAAAGAAATAGCTAAGGTCCCTGTGCGATTAACCCTACATTGCGAGCGTCTGCCCACTGCAGACGACTCTTGCTATTGCCTCGCTATAACAGCGATCCCTTGTGCGTGTTGTTTATTTATAAGTACTATTTGTAAAAAAGAACATGGCTCTATTCCCCTTAAATAATGCCACACACATACCTATGAGACTAGGACAATAAATCATCTAGAAGCCAGTTGTCCCGTTCTCCGACAGTACCTGATACACCACCCGGCCGTACTCAGAGAACGCTGATATTAGGAATTGTGCCATTCCCATGCAATGCACGGATAGCAGCCTATAATTCTCACAATTCGGAGAACACAACAACTTTGGAGGGCCGACGAATGATTCGGCTAGGTATCTCAAGTAAATAACAGCTCCGCGTGGCTATTTGCAACACATATATTAACAAACTCCGATTTCTAAGTTCATCGTATCAGTTATTTCACAACTCACACTAGAATAACACTGAAATATTCCTTCGTTTCCCGGGAACTCATTAAAATTATTCACTTTCCGAAGGACGCTACCATTAAATCCTTACGTCACAATTACCATAGTTACAGAAATAATACCGGTTCACAATTCCATTTGTTTCATATGTGCCAGCATAAGCGCAGTTGCTCATTTAATATTTCCTTCAGATATGTATTCTGAGACGTTTTGCACAGTAATGCCCATAACGA
Organism: Hetaerina americana; assembly: GCF_022747635.1. NCBI lineage: Eukaryota > Metazoa > Arthropoda > Insecta > Odonata > Calopterygidae > Hetaerina > Hetaerina americana. Next base: position 3,005,534 of record NW_027286974.1, on the reverse strand, counting down.
TTGACAATAGACAGTTAGCAAAGATGTTACCCCCAATGTAAAAGATTGTCGAACTCGAAAAGTCACGAAAACAACAAGCATACCACATGATCTATTATAAGAACCAAATGAACGAAAACTATAGACAAAAATTGTTGGAGGTTCGGGATTAATTGCGTTTCCTTTACTTTACGATTCAAGAAACCCTCCGATAGTGTATAAATGTCATATTTGATGTAACACTACTGTTTTCTCCGCGTAAACAATACATTCCACGGCAAAAGATAAAAGTGATATATTTACGACTGCTTTGAAATGCATAAAATTTCCAAAAAATGCACCCTCAAACTGATTACACTTATCATAACATGTTAAATCATTGTTATTATGAGCAGGGGAGGCATGTTGAAAAATGAACTTACTTCTAATCGTAGTAAATCTTCGACTGTTTCCTTCACCTCGAATCCAGGTTCAGTCTCACCTTCACAGATATCAACCAGAACTTCCCCATAACTTAAACATAACCTACATATTAAGTATTTGCTCTTCGAGCCCATTGTTTGTCAATTGATTTCATTCACCGTTGTTTACATTTGTAATACAACACATCACCGCAAGGCTTCGCCAAAAGGGGCAGCACAGCATTGGTTCTCTCAGAATCGATTTATATCGATTCATATCGACCTTTTCGGTGGAACCTTTCAAAGTCCATCCCAAATAAGACATTTAGAATTTACTTCCATTTACTGTTTCCTTTGCTTTAATTCTTTTTGAAACATTTTTCACAAATTTCCTCAGGTTATTCTACTGTACAACATAACTCTCAGTTTTCGTTAAATTTCGAAGATAAGAGGGTAGTCTGACAAAGGAAAGCACACATTTCTGTACACCATTAGAACGAAAACAATTATCAACAAGTAAAAAGTACATTAAGGTACAATTCTTTAAGTTTCACAATCATATATTATTTATTTTCCAAGACAGTCACCCGTTGTTAAGGCCATTTCTCCCAGCAACGTGTCACAAGTTTTGTTTCATTCCGTCACTGACAAACTCTTCCCGACTTTTCTCGAATCCATTTTGACTTATTGACAGCTACGCCTTCGCCTCATCGTTCGAGGTGCTCATAATAAACAACAGCCTTTTAAAATGACGATTGAATCTCTTAGTAGGAGTCACTTTTTTAAGATCATGCTGTTTAAACTCGCAAATGTTGTCACATATATAGCACACAACACCAGAACACGTCTCAAATACTTCGTCCGCTTCTCAAAATACTAAACTGGATAAACAACATAACGACCTCAAACCTATGCATACATGCATGTTTGAAGGGGGAGAATGTTACTTCCACATACCACAAGACCAGGAGTGCTTCTGAAGGTCATTTTTTTGTGGTCTACAAGCGGGTGTGAATTGGTTTTCAGCCATAACCTCGTATTATAGCTCGTACTCTCTCGATAAACTAAAACAATTTTAAACCTATATACATTAAAGGTACGACTAAGTATCAATGAAATACAAATGACACAGAGTATATCGTAAAACAGTAAAGAAAAGGATTAGTTACAAAAAAACTACCCAGGAGTAAAATGCGATGCAATAAGATTAAAGTCTAAAATTATTGTTATTAAATAAGTATCTCAACTAAAGAATTAAAGCTTGATCTAAAAAACATCATGTCTACAGTGTAAATATAGTCCAAGAAATGAAAACAAATGAGGAAATCGTCCTCGAAATGGTCTAATTACTAAACTAGAAGAAATAAATGGAAACTGTTGAGAGAAAGCTTTCAAAGGAATAATAAAATTAGCTCAAAATTTCTTGAAAACCACTTATCGAGCACAAGCTATCTCAATTGTAGTAATATTCGAAGCCGCCTTTCACTTACTTTCACAATACTTTCTCTTTCTCTCACAAACCACTCAAAGGTAAGTCGTTGTGCTCTTTCGAACTGATCTACATCTACATCAATACCCTGCGAGCCAATAAAAAGGTGTGTGGCAGGGGGTGCGGCACCAGGAAGAAAGTGTAAGGGATGAGGGGGTTAGGGTTTTTCAAATGGAAGGGGTAAGGTTTGGGGAAACCCGCAAAAAAAAAAAAAATTATATATATATATATATATATATTAGTATAACCATGCGTAGTCCCTACCTTGTAATTAGGTTAATACTCATTGTGCCGAGCTGACTCCTGGGGGATTTCGATTACAAGCATTCTGGTCTCTTATTGTTCTTGGAAAAAATGACCATTTAAACCTGTCAGTCTTACAGTCTATCATCTCTCTAATCTTATATTCGTGATCCCTCCGCCCTATGTAATAAGTTGGGGTTCGTATTATGTACTTGATGTCATCGGAAAAGGACCCATCTTTAAATGTTTTCAATGAGTTTAATCTATATTGTAAACGCTGCTGTGTTAAGGGAATCCCAGACTAAATATTCTAGCGAATGTGGTTACGCTACTGCGTTGGTCATAAAAATGTTTGAGGTAAATCTAGCCCACTGTCCACTGAACTCTGTGTAATTCCGAAATCAAAATTATCTCTTCAAGGATCCCATATATACTGGCAAAACATACGATACTCTAGGTGGGGCCTGACTGAGGGCAAAAAAACATCGTTCCTTCACTTTTTCGTCACATTTACCCAGCACTCTTTTTACAAATCCCAATTTTTTTATCAGCACGACCGCATATTTCCCATATGTGCTTTCCCCAGGACAATTCGTTAGAAGTAATTGTTATACCCCAAGTATTTAAATGGAATCTACCCTCGGGATTTCTGTTTGTTTCACTTTGTAACTAAGTAGGGAGGGAATTACTTTTTTTCCCAAAAATGTATTACTACGCATTTCTTCAAATTTAATTCCAATTGCCATGTATCGCACCAAGTCTGGATTGCATTTATGTGTCCTTAGCTAACACGACTCTGTCGCGTTAGCTAACGATACGAAGGTGATATAGTACTTGGAATTGTATCCGTAATTCGGCCGGAAGAAGTTCATCAGACAAGTTATTCTTTTAATTCTCTCCAAATACGGTTGCAAATGTCTTCCTACTAGCAATCAATTCAGTTTATCTTATATTTGGAGTTGGTTTGCCCCTGAAAATTGATTAAGAAGTGGACGATTTAATTCAAGGTTTGCATAATAACCATCGGTTAACAAATCCTATTTACTGACGTGCATTTCGTGAAGCATTGAATACATCAGACGGCTGGTATAAAAGTGTAGTCGTGTGATACGCAGTATTGGCATTATTGACAAGACATTGACAGGGGCAGTGCGCACACTCACCATTGAAATATTGAACTGAATATTGATAGGCGATTGGCTGAAAAAGATACCTTCTGCATATCCGCCAATGATAAACCATGTCGTGTTTCTTCCTTTGAGGTCATCGGACGGACGACCAACAAAAGAATGCACAGAGTCTAAATGAATGTCTGTCTACTTGTAAAGATATAGAAGAAGAGGAAAAAATGCTCTGTCCGCTAAATGGCACCGCGACGATTTCCCAACCCCCCTAATTACAGTCCCCCCGGCACCACCACAAGCAGACAGACTCCCATATTTCCTATTCCTGTATAAAAGTGGTGAAATCCTATTCCTTCCTTCAAAGGACACCACCATAGGTGTAACACCAACACCACCCGATATTAAGTCAATTCTTCAAATGCGTATAGGCTATCACACAGGCGTACAGGGTGCGTTCCATAATTAATGCAATTGAATTTCCCTTGCCGCTAATATTAGTACAATTGGGATCAAATTACTTGGAGTAGGTTGGAGGAGATATTAGACTTTGCCATGAAACCGGTCTTAGTGCTCTCTATTCTGTGGAAGTGGCAGATACGTCAGTTATTGTACGCATCTGCACACCGATGGTGTCATGAATAATAAATGGCATCCACTGTCGAGCAAAGTTAAGCGATTACACTTGAGTTATGGTTCTTTTGAAACTGAAATCAAAGAAATCTCTCTCTCTGTTGAGAGTAGAGGAGAATGTAACAAAATGAATACGTGAGGTTTACTTACTTAAAGAGAGGGAGGACTCTGTGCTCTGTCCTACTCTAACTCAAGTTTCGATGTGGTTTAAAAGAAGGCCTCCTCCTTCTAAGGAGGGCCACGGGAAGAAGAAGATGACCATGACGCAAAACAACAACGCTCTCTGGGGGACCAACGCTCAACCAGCAAAAACTGACAAAAAATGTTGGACAACAGTGTTCGACACAAATGTTGGGACTTTGACCGTAGATTGAGTATTAAGATAGTTTATGCCAATTGAACTGAACACATGTCGTCTAAATTGTTGTGTTTCCATTCTTACTGAATATTTAGCAAATGAAAAAGGTGTGAGCCAAGCTCATGCCTTAATAAGGTGTTGTCTGACAACCAAAAGACCAGTCAAGCGGAATTTTCAAAGTGGACTCGCTGCAACATAATTGAAAACGAACCTGATTATACGGACGACGTCATCACTGGTGATGGAGACATGGGTTTTAATGAATATATGCACCAGAAATAGAAACCCTAAAGCTCTCTGAGTGGCACCAGTCCTCACCCAGATGTCCATAAAAAGGCATAGAATGAGCAAATAAAAAGAAGTTAGAAATCAAAATGCTCATAGTCTTTTTCTTTGAGATTGGACAGGAGTTGTCCATCTTGGAGTTTGTTCCTCAATTGGACGGACAGTCAACAATGCTGTCTATTACGTGGATGTGTTGCTTGAAAGACTCTGAAAGAGAAGGGTCGTCAGGACGAGATGAGACATCTCCGCTACCAAGGGCAAATCCATCTATTCATTGTGCTACGAGTCCGCTAGTTCCTGGCCAAACAACACCACCTCAGGCCAACGCTGCTGTCCCACCCCATTTCCCTCTAACTAAAGTCCTGTTGTCGCCCCAGCAGACTTCTATTTGTTCTCTCGGATTGAGGCAATCCTGAAAGGAATCTCTGTTGAGAGGAGAGGAGGCTGTAACAAAATGAAGCCTAACTCTGAGGGGGGACTCTGTGCTCTGTCCTACCCTCCTTCAAGTGTCAAAGTGGTTGAAAGAAAGCCTTCTTTAAGGAGGACTGGGATGAGTTTCACAAAGAACAATGCTCTGGATTAAAATTAAAGATTAAAAACAAGAGATAATGATTGGCAAAGTATTGATCAAGATATAAAATAATAAGCCAATAAGTATTGAAAGCTCCAAAATTTCATTTCTACAATGTAGCATAGGTCAGAGTGGTCTGAAGGGTATATGTGAAAGTGGTGAAAACTCGGGGGATATTAATATTTTAATGCAAAAATTTGCAGACACAGGTTTTTTTGCAATTTTAAATCCAAATATGTCAAAATTTGAATTTAATAAACAAAATGGCGGATCCAAAATGGAAGATTATATGAAAACGTTATATTTATTATCGATAAAACTATGTCAATTTGACGTATGTTGACTACCAACACATCAATATAAATTTATTATCAACGGAAATGTTAAAATTTGAAACAATAAATGTGATTTCTGGTTATTAAAAAAAAGGTTTGAATATTTAGAAGTGTTAATGTGTTTATCAGATGAGCTGCTAAACTTACCATTTAACCAAAGACTCTCGCAATTCAATGATTTCTTTTAAAAAGGAATGAAATTTTGAATGCAATGAGGAAATAAAAAGTCTTGGCCGTTCAGCAGAGAATAAATGACAGTTTCATTCAATAAATAAAAAAAAAACAATTTTATTGTTATTGCAAAAAAAAACATTTTTTTATAATATCATAATATCTACAATACAACACTATTGCACTTCTGACCATCATCATTACAACAATAATAATGCCCTTCAGTCAACAACGCAAGCGCAAATGGCTTCGACATCTTCACAGACTTTATTCACAATTTCTTCTTATTTATATATATATATATATATATATATATATATATATATATATATATATATATATATATATATATATATATATATACATATATATATATATATATATACATATATATATACATATATATATACATATATATATATATATATACATATATATATATATATACATATATATATATATATACACATACCTATAAATATATACATATACATATATATGTTTATATACATATATATATTTGTTTTATTAAATATATATACACACACATATATACATACATACACATATTTCTATATATATATATATATATATATATATATATGTATATGTATATACATATATATATATGTATATGTATATATTACAAAAACCATAGATTAGGCTGTGGATTAATTCCCAGGGACCTTAGCTCCAGAACGCAATCTGGCTTTGTGTGTTTAAGTGTGTAATTAGACTAAAATTATTCATCGCACCTTTTCATATTGCACAATTACAGCAATTAACGTATTGAAAATTGCCTCTTCAAAACTTCTGACCCTGAATAATCTTCGTTCCTGACGTTGCTGGGGGGGAATCGTCGACGCTTGGATGCTGGTTTAGGCTGGCGATGCTCTATCTATCGACCGCTACAGATGGGAACTCCAAGGGGTTACGGTGCACAGTGGCGCTGTTGAGGTGTCATGACTGCCCAAATGGCACTCTTTAACTAAAGAGGATCAATTTACGCAGTCATGCTTCAAGCAGCACCAATTTGTGCACCACTCTGGTGCAATTCTATGACGCAATGAACTTTCTTCTGTTCTTTTCTTGGAAAAGACATCGTTCTGTCTTAGCAGCAACAATATCATTGTCCTTGAACAACATGAATTTGCTGCAATCTCTCATATCAATGCTTACATATACATAGTGTATGTGTGTGTATATATATATATACATATATATACATATATATATATATATATATATATATATATATATATACATATATATATACATATACATATATATACATACATATATATATACATATATATATACATATATATATACATATATATATACATATATATATACATATACATATACATATACATATATATATACATATACATATACATATATATATATATATATATATATATATATATATATATATATATATATATATATATATGTATATATATATCCCAGCATGTGGTGTTGCATTGCCAATATGACACTTCAGGACAGTAATTTACAACCAATCTACAATTCCGACACATGTAAAAGTTGTAGCTTGAAATTTGGCTACACTTTTGTGCCATAGCGTTTGATATATATATATACATCGGCATAGTGTCCTCAACAAGTTTAGACTATTGTCACTGGCATCCTGCCGTCGTCAAGAGTACCATTCGGAAGGGCACTGTCGAATCTAAGGATGGCTTAAAATGGTAAAAAAAAACAAATTATTAGTTTAGTTATGAAACTCCATAACTAACACTGAGAGTGAAATAATTGGGAAAAATCAATTTCTTCTAAATGCGATTCTTATGAAAAACTCAAAATGAGACTCTATCTTAGGTTTTTGAGCTTTGCAAAAATAATTAATGTTTATTTCTCTATTAATAATCTAATATTTTGCGTTTTCGTACGGTTAATCTATTAACAATGATTAAATTTGCATAAAAATATGCAAACTTTGATGCTATTTAAAAAAAAAACAAATTCTGTTCCGTTGCCATGACGTTTGACATTTCATTCACTCACGATATTAATCTCTCTCGCAATTAATATCGTTTCCCAACCAATACTTCTTTCATTTTCCCTGTCAAAGTCTATTTAATATGAGTCAAGGTCTTAAAAGGCAAAAAAAACCGACTTCCAAGTTTTCCTTGAAGATGCAACTATTTCTTTCAATAGTTTAAGGAAACAAATAAGCACTCGTTGTTAAGCTAGAAGCGCATTGACGTTCATGAAGTATTTAGAGCTGTCTAAGTCCACGTCTCACATAACAAGTCAGTCCTCAAGGGGCGACATTATTAGAGGTTTATCAGAGCTGTCGAAATAACTCTCGTCTTACCCTTTATAGTTCATCCGTCTTATCTTTGAATTCTTCAAATTCATTTGAAAAAAATACAACCTTTGATAACAATCACATCGACAGAGGTATTTACATTTTTAAGTTTTGACTTTAAAAAGATCCCTGAATTGCCATTAAATGGCTTCCTGGGTTCTTTATACGTCAATTACTTTTCATTCATCTGAATTATTATCAGATTTTTAATGCTATTCAATATTTATTTTCAAAATATACAATTTTCTCAGCGTTTCTGATCTTTTTCCAGGTTTCTGATCCTTTATCAGGTTTCTGATCTAATTATTCCGGGTTTCTGATTGTATTATTCCAGGCTTCCGATCTAATTGTTCCAGGTTTCCGATCTGATTATTCCAGGTTTCCGATCTAATTATTCCAGGTGTGTGATCTAATTAATCCAGGTTTCCAATCTTATTATTCCAGGTTTCCGATTTTAACTTTCCAGGATTCTCATCTAATATTTCCACATTTCTGATCTCATTATTCCAGGTTTCCGATCTAATTTTTCAAGTATTGAAATGTAATGAAATAATTGACTTTGTAATTCCACACACTTTATTTAAAAACACGACCAGGTTTCGAATTACGAAGTCAATTATTTCATTACATTTCAATATGTTATGCAAATTCCATAAAGTTACGCCTGAGACAACAAACTAATTTTTCAAGGTTTTCAATCTTATTTTTCCAGGTTTCCGATCTAATTATTCCACGTTTCCGATCTAATTTTTCCAGGTTTCACACCTAATATATCCAGGTTTCCGATCTAATTATTCCAGGTTTCCGATATAATATTTCCAGGTTTCTGATCTTACATCCAATGTTATGATGCGAGCACTTAAATCTTACCCAGATTTCTCCTCATCCTGATTGTCCAAGTTCTTATAGAAAATATTTAAACCTCACCCAGATATCCGATCTCATTTCCTAACATTACTTAGATTTTACTTCATTCACGCATTTTAGTTTTTGTCTGATTTATGATCCTCTATCTATTAGGGGTTACTATCAGGGTATCACATGAGCATTTTATCTTATCCAGGTTTCAGATCTTATTCCACAGGCCATTTTCAGCATTTTTCCCAGCACAATTATGCTTTTCTGCTGGTTTCTGATCCTGTACATCATGTTATTTCCACGTTATATGAAAATTTTTTGCATTTCCCAGGTTTCTGACCGTAAATATCAGTTTTTTTTGGGGTTTTCCATGTTTCGAATACTTAAAAACTTTAATTTAAAGCAGGTTTTGGGATCTTAACCATTGATTGGGGTACTTTAAGGTCATGTTTCCATTTAATCCCTCATTATTGCTATGGTTTCCATTCAATCAAAGCTGTGCTGCTTCAGTCCCTGAGTCTTTATAAAAAGCTTTAATATTGCGGAACCCTGGGAAATCTTGAGGAGATCTGATATTCAATTGGACCAAGATGGCCCTTAAAATGCAATTCTTCCCGTATCCGTTAGTTAATTGGCACGCAAAATACTTCAAGGCCAAAGGTCAACTATGGCAAATTTAACTTGTCTACATCAGTCCACCCTTGCGCCCAAAGAATATCGCCGAAATTGTCCCGCGAGAGGTCACGGGAGGTCCTTCCGGTGCAGGTAACTTCTTCCTTGGTGCCGGAACCGTGCCGAGGTCCTGCCTACGGCGCGGTAGAGGCCTCCTGTGCCTCTGGATGACCTCCTGCTCCCTGCCGCTAGTCGACGAAGACTCCGAACCAGACTCGAAGCCCTCGACAGACCGACTGCGCAGTGTTGACTTTAGACTGGTCAGCTGTGCCATCGGAGATTTGACGGCAGGCCTTGCGTACATCGTCCCAACCTTAAAAAAGAATATAGAGATAGAGAGGGACGCGCAATGAAAGCAACAATGATAAACATTTGGATAATGTAAAGACGCTTCAGTCTAATTCTGAGAAAACATTACAGAGAAGTTATGTAGAATTAACATCAATGTAAACACATGTAAGTCACATGTTAATCTCGAATTCCTGTAACATGTAATTCATGTAAATGTTGTATTTATGTAAATCTTTAATTCATGTAACTCTTTAATTCATGTTAAATTCCTTTTTTTGGAAATTACAACTTCATGTAAACCTCGATTTCATGTAAACCTTGTTTTCATGTAATTCTCAAATTATTTCAACCTTTTAATTCATGAAAATCTTGTAATGGTGTTAACCTTGTATTCATGTAAATCTCTAATTCATGTTCAATTCTATTTATTGCAAATTGCAATTTCATGTAAACCTTGATCCCATGTAACCCAATTGATTCATGTAAAATTTGAATTCCTGCAAATCATGAATTCATGTAAACCCTGATTTAAAGTCAATCTTGCTTTGATGTACATCCTGAATTCATGTAAAACTCTTATGTAAAAAAAAAAATTCATGTAAACTTCTAATTCATGTGAAACTCGAATCTATGCAAACCTAACGTTCAAGTAAACTATAAATTACAAAGACACTGAAGTGAATCCTACATCCACGTAAACCTCAAATTTACAACAACTCTTTTAACCCGTTCCAATTGTTGCAATCCTGAAAACTGCAGTCATAATGAAAACGGAGAGTATTTGTCCCAAAAGGGGAAATATGATTCCAAACAGTGCGCAAACGCAAGGTTTTGTCCGCAACCGTAACGATTCCCTCGATTCACTCCAACAAGGATTGCAAATATCATCTCAATTTGCGCATACGTCTGCGCTAAAATGGAATCATCGATGCACAGCAAGGACCTCAAGTTTGAGGTCGTTTGGTCTATTCCTTTGGCCTTTTCAAGAGTGCTGTATTTCGTGGCACAACTGCACACCACTCCCTCCATCTTAGTGCTTCCGCATTAATGTACCTGAAGTGTTGTAGTGAGCGGCACCAGTCCACCGGCACTGCCCGCCGTCGGCTGATACAACGGCGTGGCCACTATAGACTCCAAACCAATCCTCTCCAACTTCTCAACCAACTTCATGCCGACCAGCGCCTGTAAACCGTAAGGAGGGGCAATCAAAACCATTGGCTCAGCAAACCATCTGACGTCATGAAGCGAAGAGAAACGTTTAACTTTGAACTCCACTTACTGAAGGCCACATACTGAACTGAATATAATATATATATAAATATATATATATAATATATATATATATATATATATATATATATATATATATATATATATATATATATATATATATATATATATATATATATATATGTTTATATGTATGTATGTATGTATGTGTATATATATATATATATATATATATATGTATATATGTATATATATGTGTATATATATGTGTATATATATGTATATATATGTGTGTATATATATATGTATATGTGTATATATATATATATATATATATATATATATATATATATATGTATATATATGTGTATATATATATGTGTATATATATATACATATACATATATATATATATAACCATAAACACAGTAGTAATCAACCCTAAGGTCGGTTTAGTAGGTGATGGTAGAGATCATCCAGTACTATAAGCCCTATTTACGGCGTGTGAAAATTCACATATCAGGGTATTAATAAGGGGGGCCAGTTCCTTAATAGACTGTTGGCAGTTATGGTTTCCCAGGATGATCTGGTACCCTGTTAATAACAACATATAGCTTTGGTGGTGCCCAGAGAGGCTTATTGGCCATTGAGAATCAAATCCGGGCCCTCTCTACTTAGTAGTCCAACGCTCTACCCTGTGGACAACTGCTATATATAGATATATATATATATATATATATATATATTAGACAGAGGCAAATGTTAACAGTAGAGGATGAAGTAGAGGGATAGGAAATGGACGTTGGATGGAATGAATGACTCTTAGGGAGGCAGGAAGTATAGTGTATATATATATGTACGGAGATGGTTTGGCTTGTTGACGGACACTGACCTTCCTGTCAGACCTCGACAGCAGTGGTCTCCCTGGCCTCCTCCTGTTGTCCAGTGCTGCCCTCGGTGGGATTGGGGCGAGACTGCCAGCCAGTGAGCGCCTCAGTAACTCCGCACCACTCGAAAAGAGACCTTCGAAAGAAGAGGGAAAAGGTTGTGCTCTTTCAGTTTATTCAACGCAAACTCAATGTTTAAGAGTATTGCGCATTTAGGAGGGTTAAAATGTTCTTTAGGTGTCTTTATTCCCTCCCAAACATAGGCGTATTGGGTCATCTATGCATTGGAACCAATAGTAAGTACATGTTTCATATGGCAGGGTAATAACTGTCAAATAATCCTTTCCTTAATACATTGAGAGTATTTCCTGGCGATGGAGGAGACATTTTCGATTCAAACGGAGCCAAGCCAAGTACATTTGTTATTTAAAGCCGCAATTCAGGACAAAATAATTCTAGTTTAAGCACATTTTAAGCCCTAGTGAAAGCATCTAAGATGGCTCTCTGGGTTTGTTAATTTCTTTAAAAATTAAAAGCCATTTCTTTAAGATTAGGAAATTTGTTGGCAATATCAGTTTTAATGGTTTAGACTTCAATTTTTTCAAATGGTTACATTCTGCCATCAGGTATGTACCCCCAGAAAATCTTCCCTACAAATCAAATCTTCCTGATTTCTCCCCTCGAGATATAAATCTTCAAAAGGGCAAACTTCTTAAACACTTAAGACTTCTGTTTACTTAAGAGATCCCTGTTAACACGGCACTCAATGTGATCTAGTCAGCAAATCCGTGCCTACACCCAAGATAAAAAGGAAATGCTTTATCTAATACAGTCCGTCAAGAAAGATGACGTTAGAACCTCAATATATTCTTTCAATTAAAAGGATAAACTATCCACACCAAGAGTGAAATGTCTATGCCTCCTGAGGGATACCCAGAGAGGGAACACTTTAAGCATGAGGTCTGTTCTGAAAGTATCGCAAACTTTTGAATTTTCATGGGTAATGTATCTATTTTTTGATTTTTGAATTTTTTTTAGCATTATGTTGGTACTTCTGTCTCACACCTATGCCGATATGTTTAGCCATTTTTTGAATGCTCAGTTAATTGTTGATAGCTGTTTTGTTCGGATTTGTTTTGGCTTGTCTTCGATTTTTGCCTGTTCCTTAAAAAAATGGATCAAAGAATCTGAATCTAATTTTGCAAGTGAAAAATGAAATTAAGTGCATGGACGCATTCCGAATGCTGAATGTGGCATATTGAGAAGCTACCATGGACCGAAGCAATGTGTATCGGTGGTACAAAATGTTCTCAGAGGGCCGAGAAGATGTGAAGGTTGAAGGGCGTGCCCAAGGATGCACGAGCGCGTCCACGACAGACGAAAACATTGATGAAGTGAAGATAATAGTATTGGCCAATTGTCGAATCACCTTTATAGAGGTTGCTGAGGACATAAACATATTGATTGGCTTGTGCCATCTGATATGTTTACTATCGACCAAGAGAAACTATCTGTGCCTCCGAGGGATAGACAAAGATTGAACGCTATGAGCATATGGGAAGGCCAATAAGTACTTGGCCTGACCTAGAGATGGTGGTAGTTGTTTTAAATATATCACTGTATTAGAAAGTACGCAATCTATTAAGCATATGGTTCAAGTTTGAAGATGCCAACTTGTTTAGTATTTGTTAGGTGGCCATCAATAGTGAATGTTAACAAGTGAAATTTTGTGAAAATGCAGAGAAAATTGGTCATAGCTACATTGTGATACAATGTACTTTTATTATTTGAATGAAAGGCCTCTCAGCCCCCAAACTACCAATATATAGTAAAAGCTGAACTGGATTATTCTACTCTTCTGGAAGTGAGTCTCCTTCTCCTTTGTTTATACATCAGTAGTAAAATACAATTGGGTGGCAGAGTTTCAGACGAGGCCATACAAGCTGTCTCAGACGAGAACATCACTATTGGGGTCGACCAAATGAGGTGAAGACTCTACGAAATGGTGAAGAAAATCCACGTAGTGATACTGGATGATTGTCGACTGAAAGTGCGCAAGCTAGCAGACATAGAGTAGGCATTCCAAAAAGTGTGGAACATGGCATTTTAACTGAAGATTTGTGCATGAGAAAGCCGTGTACAAGATGGGTGTACTTTCCAAAAGGGCAGAACATTGCATATTAACTGTTAATTTGGACATGAAAAAGCTGTGTGCAATATGGGTTGCTCATACTCGAGCAAAGCCAGTGTCAGGAAGATGTTTCAATTGAGTGTTTTAGCAAAGTTTCACAGCAACAAACCAGAATTATTGGGCCGTTTCAAAACCATGGATGGAACATGGGTCCATCACTTCACACCCGAGACAATAGGACAATCAAAACAATGGATTGAATCAAAAGGGAGAACTGACTCCAAAGAAGGCGGAGACCATTTCATCTGCAGGCAAGGTCTGTGGCTTCTGTATTTTGGGATGCAAGTGGGATAATTTTAATTGACTATCTTGAAAAAGGAAAAACTATTAATGGCACAGATTATTGCAAACTTATCGCAATGTTGGGAGCGAAGAAATCAAGCAAAAGCGTCCGCATTTGGCTCTAGAAGAAAGTCTTGTTTCATCAAGACAATGCAACAGCTCAGAAATCCATCATTGCAATGACCTAAATATTCATGAGTTTAAGTTTGAATTGCTCGTACCTCATGCTCACCCTATTTGCCAGATTTAGCCCCTCCCTCAGATTAGTATTTTCGGCATTTG
>NW_027286974.1:2978417-2985917 GCF_022747635.1 Hetaerina americana | reverse complement strand
CAGACAGGATAAGAAACCAAAGATTAACAAACCTCTCGTCAGAACTAAGGCCTTGACCTTGGCCCGAGTAAACATTTTCATGTTGGGGTTCAATTGAATGATTCCACGAGGTTTAGCTTTCTTATCAAAACCTTTAATCAACTAATCTAAAGGCTGCCTTTCAAAATACAAGTAGTTTTTTTAAAAAAAGGTTGGCACTACGGATATGTACACAACGAAGCATGGGTGATTTCACAGGATTATAAATAAATAATTACTTCCACGACAGAATAAGTTATAATTGCAATTCATACTACCACACACACGTCTGCAATTCTTCCTTGCTGGCGAAAGCGAAGGAAAAACTACCGTTAATACATTTATTTTAGTATTTGTGACATGCAGGTTGGCAATCGTGAGATTCGATCCATTTACTATTGCGTTTACTGTGAGAACTGAACAATGCAACCATCAAAAAACACTTGTCCATTGCTTTAAATGGACATTAGAGCATTTTTATCTTTTTGTATAAGGCTTCCGTGTTGAAACAGGACTTCGAGCCGTTAGATGTGATACCAATTACAGCATCTGGAAATCTTTCCGAGGGTTAATCATTTGATTTTATGAAGATTTCACATTGTCATGACAACTAATATTCATCCCGACATAATAAAATGGACGGTTTTGAATTAATATGCACAAACGGCTAAATATTCCACAAATGTAGACATTATCAGGAAGAGATTTAGTTGAAAACCATGCTAACCAATGAAACCGGGCAAACAAATAAATTAATAAAAAATTTCTGCTCGGAAACCAGGTAATTTCAGATCATGTTTCTGAGAAATGGATAGGAGCTCGGAAACTTGGTCAACTTAAGTTCTGTGACATTAAACGCAGGAGCTAGATGGAAGCCTACGCCAGAAACACAATCCTGTACACTGATTTTTTCATACAATTGCCAACCCTTGCGTACACAAACAAATTACAACAAGGTGACCCTCTGGATGAACTACAGCGACTTGACCAATAATGTGTTCCCGCTATTCCCTTTCTCGGAGTTGTTGGCAGTGCTTGATCCTTTGCGTTTCCGCTCCCTGGGTTGTCGTAGCTCCTTGAAACCAAGGGCAGAGAGGAGGTCGCGTCTCGCATCCGACCTTTTTTGTGCAAGTCTACGCAATGGCCCACGCATTAATTTTACCAAAGTTGGGTCAAACGTCATGCAAACATGTTAGAATACAGAAATGTTATTGCGGCCAAGTGAGGGTCAGCAGAGCAAACAATGTTGTTTAGCATTGGTCATTATGTTTCCATCGGAGATGACGCAAGAGATCAAAAGGGTGAGCGTTAAACAATGTTGGGAAATAAACAAGAGATAGGAGAGAAAGAGAGAGAAAGAGAAAAACAAGATTGAAGTGGTCATTAGCCGCAATCCTTGCGTAAATATTGTAATACGTTCAACGCAAGACTAAATATAACCTTTAACTCCAAACAATACATTGCGCAAAAGCGTGTGCTAGTTGAAAGTAACCCCAGTACCGCTCCAACAACGCATACCCAGCAGATGACGTACGAACAACGCATGAATTAGCGATTGACCTTCATGGGATTTACGCAAACGCCACCATTAAGAGGCATTTGCGCACATCCCTTGCGCATTGCTTAGGAATCAATTGAGAGGCATAAAACACTTAAACCGCTTTGAATATTATCGTTACACAGTGGAGTCTACATAGAGTTTATTGTATATGCGTTCTTTGATGTTGAAATTGCAGTTCTTTTCATGCGCACATTAGATAAATAATGCCGCCCCGTCAGAATACAAAACAACACAGCAGTGTTCAGACAGTGCATCCCATCCTTAAGTCATAACAGCATTTGTAAATGATAGATAAATAAATTAAGTGTTGGAAATTGAAAAAGAGAGACCAGCTTACCTGGGCGGGACAGTGTTGTCCGGGTGGAGGACAGTGGAATTGGTGTACGTGTAGACGGACCCCGTGCCCTGCAAACAAACAAGAAAGATTGGAATTCAATTCGACTGCATTGATTAAGATTCCGTGGTCTTGACTTTCAATGCTCCCAATTGCGAACTACAAATGCTACAGTCAGGAGTGTTATTACATTTGTCAAACCAATTTGTAAAAATTACAATGCTGATATTACATGTTAGAAGCTATTCAGTTATGACTTACACAAAGCTGTAGTCAAAACTTACAGCACTGTAGTCACAAGTTGCCACACTGTAGTCAAGACTAACAACTCTGCAGTTATGGGTGAAAACCCTGTAGTTATGACTTGCAGTATTGCAAAAATGACTGGAAAAACTGCTGTTACAAATTGCACCACTGTAGTCACGACTTCCAGAACTGCAGTCACAATTTGCAGCACTGTAGTCACGACTTCCAGGATTGCAGTCACAATTTGAAGCACTGCAGTCTTGACTTCCAGGATTGCAGTCACAACTTCCAATACTGCAGTCAAACTGCAGCACTGTAGTCACAACTTACAACACTGCAGTCACCACTTGTAGAACTGCAGTTACAATTAGCAGCACTTCAGTCACAACTTACAATACTGCAGTAAAAACTTGCAATACTGAAATCAAACTGCAGCAGTGTAGTCAGGACTTACAACACTTCAGTCACAATTAACAGCACTTCAGTCACAACTTAACATGCTGCAGTCACAACTTACAATACTGCAATCAAACTGCAGCACTGTAGTCACGCCTTACAACACTGCAGTCACAATTTGCAGCACTGCAGTCACAACTTACAATACTGCAGTCACAACTTACAATGCTTCAGTAACAACTGGCAATACTGCAATCAAACTGCAGCACTGTAGTCACGCCTTACAACACTGCAGTCACAATTTGCAGCACTGCAGTCACAACTTACAATACTGCAGTCACAACTTACAATACCGCAGTGAAACTGCAGCACTGCAGTGAAGACTTACAACACTGCAGTCACAATTTGCAGCACTTCAGTCACGACTTACAATGCTGCAGTCACAACTGGCAATACTGCAATCAAACTGCAGCACTGTAGTCACGCCTTACAACACTGCAGTCACAATTTGCAGCACTGCAGTCACAACTTACAATACTGCAGTCACAACTTACAATGCTTCAGTAACAACTGGCAATACTGCAATCAAACTGCAGCACTGTAGTCACGCCTTACAACACTGCAGTCACAATTTGCAGCACTGCAGTCACAACTTACAATACTGCAGTCACAACTTACAATACCGCAGTGAAACTGCAGCACTGCAGTGAAGACTTACAACACTGCAGTCACAATTTGCAGCACTTCAGTCACGACTTACAATGCTGCAGTCACAACTGGCAATACTGCAATCAAACTGCAGCACTGTAGTCATGACTTACATTACTGCAGTCACAATTTGCAGCACTGCAGTCACAACTTACAATACTGCAGTCACAACTTACAATACCGCAGTGAAACTGCAGCACTGTAGTGAAGACTTACAACACTGCAGTCACCATTTGCAGCACTGTAGTCACAACTTACAATGCCGTCATCACAACACTTCAATCTGGAAGCAAAAAAACAAAGTGAAATCGAGTGGAAAGAAAGTAAAACCCAAAGCCGTACACTTAAGGGCACTTATAGGTGGAATATAGAAGGGGGTGGGAAAGTTATTGTTTGGCGGGAAGCCAGAGGCCCGTGACCCGTCACTCAAACAAATGAAAATTAAAATAAATAGTTCTACCAATTACTCCCTTGATCAGGTATTTGCACACCAAATTGACCTTCACAAGTCGCAACCACACACACACGCAGGGTTTACGGGGCGGGAAGCCCGACGCCAGTGACCCGTCACTCAAACAAATGAAAAAATAAAATAAAAATTATATAACACTTACTCCCTCGCTCAGGTATTTGCAAACAAATTGACCTTCGCAAGTCACAAACACACACACACACACTGGGTTTACGGGGTTGGAAACCCGGCGCCAGTGACCCGTCACTCAAACTCGGACGACACAAAAGTACAGTGCTGGAGGGGAAATGCCGAAAAACCTGACACCAGGTGTTTCGCCTGCTAAGCAGGCCTCTTCAGAGAAGAATGATTAGTCGGAGCCAAAATATGTAAGTAACAGTTAAGTAGGGGAGGGGGGGCATGGTAACGGACGGGGGAAGGTTATGGGGGGGGGAAGCACGGGTGGGTGGGCGAGGGGCCAACAGGAGCAGGTACGATTCTTGGGAAATTTGAAGGTCGAAGGGGGGGGGGTGGTCGTTTGACCGTTGGGGAAGGGACGGTCATGATTCCGGAAGGGAGATTGAAAACAAGGATGACGATATTGGGCCTTTGTCACTGTTCATGAGTTTTTCTTTTGTTTTGTTAATGTACAGACTTTCGTAATGGTCGAGTAGGTGATTAGGCACATGTTTCAATAGCTGTAGGTCTTCAATTGTGATGTTGTGTGAGTTTTCGTGTATGTGTTGGGCGACGGATGATTTGTTGAAATTTCCCAGTCTGTAACATGCAGCGTGTTCTTTAAAGCGTGTGCGAATATTTCTGCGAGTTTGCCCGATGTAAGAAAGGTCACAATGTGGGCAGGAGATTTTGTAAATTCCAGATTTGTCTAGGGTCTCAATAGGATCTTTTGGATTAACAAATAGGTGTTTCAGTTTAGTTTGACTAACAAATGTGGGTGTGTAATTGATTTTTTTGAAGATAGAAGGAAGACCTTTTGTTAGTTGTGGGTGGTGAGGTAGTTTGACAAATTTCTTGTCACCTGGTGTATACAGTGTGGTGTTATTTTGGAGATGTCTTTTGTTCCTGTGTTTTTTTAAGATGTTATCAATGAGCTTTTCTGAGTAGCCGTTCACCACGGCCGTGTGTTTTATGTGTTTTAATTCTGTTTGGAAATCCGCTTTGGACAAAGGTACATTGAGGAGCCTATGTACTAGGGAGTGGTAGGCAGCGAATTTGTGTGTTTTGTGATCGAAAGAAGATTCGTGTATGTAATTGTTGGTGTGGGTTGGTTTCCTGTAGATGTTGAATGAGAGGTGGTTGGAGGGGGTTCTGGATATCTTAAGATCAAGAAAGGGGAGGGACCGATCTGTTTCAGATTCGACTGTGAACTTGTGAGTGTTCCAATGTTCGAGTGTGAACTTTCCAAGTGTTCTAATCCCAGATACCATAACATTTGTGGCGGAGTGGCTCCAGTCTAAGAACATTTCCCCGGTAGAAATTAGAGAATACATCCTCCTGACCAACCTTGATATGAGTAACAACTATTTCTCCTTCAACAATTCCTTTTACCAACAAGACTTCGGCACCACGATGGGAAATTCCCTTTCTCCATTTCTAGCAAACCTGTTCATGTCCCGCTTTGAAGAGCAATGTCAAGGAAAATTTACCTACTTCCCAAAAGTTTGGTTTAGATATGTAGATGATATATTCGCAGTCTTTGATACCAACTCATGCTCTTTAGAAGCATTCCAAAACCAACTTAACAGCCAATACCCCTCAATCAAGTTCACAGTCGAATCTGAAATAGATCGGTCCCTCCCCTTTCTTGATCTTAAGATATCCAGAACCCCCTCCAACCACCTCTCATTCAACATCTACAGGAAACCAACCCACACCAACAATTACATACACGAATCTTCTTTCGATCACAAAACACACAAATTCGCTGCCTACCACTCCCTAGTACATAGGCTCCTCAATGTACCTTTGTCCAAAGCGGATTTCCAAACAGAATTAAAACACATAAAACACACGGCCGTGGTGAACGGCTACTCAGAAAAGCTCATTGATAACATCTTAAAAAAACACAGGAACAAAAGACATCTCCAAAATAACACCACACTGTATACACCAGGTGACAAGAAATTTGTCAAACTACCTCACCACCCACAACTAACAAAAGGTCTTCCTTCTATCTTCAAAAAAATCAATTACACACCCACATTTGTTAGTCAAACTAAACTGAAACACCTATTTGTTAATCCAAAAGATCCTATTGAGACCCTAGACAAATCTGGAATTTACAAAATCTCCTGCCCACATTGTGACCATTCTTACATCGGGCAAACTCGCAGAAATATTCGCACACGCTTTAAAGAACACGCTGCATGTTACAGACTGGGAAATTTCAACAAATCATCCGTCGCCCAACACATACACGAAAACTCACACAACATCACAATTGAAGACCTACAGCTATTGAAACATGTGCCTAATCACCTACTCGACCATTACGAAAGTCTGTACATTAACAAAACAAAAGAAAAACTCATGAACAGTGACAAAGGCCCAATATCGTCATCCTTGTTTTCAATCTCCCTTCCGGAATCATGACCGTCCCTTCCCCAACGGTCAAACGACCACCCCCCCCCCTTCGACCTTCAAATTTCCCAAGAATCGTACCTGCTCCTGTTGGCCCCTCGCCCACCCACCCGTGCTTCCCCCCCCCATAACCTTCCCCCGTCCGTTACCATGCCCCCCCTCCCCTACTTAACTGTTACTTACATATTTTGGCTCCGACTAATCATTCTTCTCTGAAGAGGCCTGCTTAGCAGGCGAAACACCTGGTGTCAGGTTTTTCGGCATTTCCCCTCCAGCACTGTACTTTTGTGTCGTCCGAGTTTGAGTGACGGGTCACTGGCGCCGGGTTTCCAACCCCGTAAACCCTGTGTGTGTGTGTGTGTTTGTGACTTGCGAAGGTCAATTTGTTTGCAAATACCTGAGCGAGGGAGTAAGTGTTATATAATTTTTATTTTATTTTTTCATTTGTTTGAGTGACGGGTCACTGGCGTCGGGCTTCCCGCCCCGTAAACCCTGCGTGTGTGTGTGGTTGCGACTTGTGAAGGTCAATTTGGTGTGCAAATACCTGATCAAGGGAGTAATTGGTAGAACTATTTATTTTAATTTTCATTTGTTTGAGTGACGGGTCACGGGCCTCTGGCTTCCCGCCAAACAATAACTTTCCCACCCCCTTCTATATTCCACCTATAAGTGCCCTTAAGTGTACGGCTTTGGGTTTTACTTTCTTTCCATGCACTCGGCCGTAGTACGTTCTTTATCTATTTATTTATGTGAAATCGAGTATTTCATAGTAAATCGGAAGTTCCAAAGCAAAGAGAGAGCAAAGGTCAGCAATCTGTCGAATGAAACGGTCCAGGGACAGCGATAATCCCTGCAATCCTAAAAACTGAAAACCTCACAAGGTCACCGCTCAAATGAGGTCAAATGTTTTCACATGATGTCAAACACAATTAGGATGTTATAGACTTGAAAACCTTGAGGTTATCATTCTGGATGGGTATTAATTGACGGACGATTTCACCGCAAACACTTCAGCCGGCAGCGGATGTGGCATTTATTATTATAAGAACGATTTCGAATCTCAGGATGAGTGACTGGGAGCCATGGAAACGAGGAACACGAGAGAACGTCAGAGAGGACGTACGTACCTGGAAGAACTTCCCAGGGTGAATCGGCTCGGAGGCATTCCCCACGGCTGACGACGCC
>NW_027286974.1:2955917-2968417 GCF_022747635.1 Hetaerina americana | reverse complement strand
GAGGAGCCACCCGTCTACTAGCTGCGTCAGAGTCCCTTTTCTAATGTAATATATCTTCACAAACTGAGCGGCCCTTGGCTCACATTCTATCTATTGTCCAAATCAACTTCTTGACCTGGCAGTGGGAAGCTGGAGGTCCATAGATGGTCCCTCGCTCGGAAACTGAACTGGAACCCTCTATTCAGTAACCCAGCTATCTGCTTGAATACAAGGCCACTGCTTTGCGGATAAGCAGAATATTTTCAAGTGGAAAATTGCTTTTTCATTGAATACTATGTTGAAACGAAAGTTCTCCCGACGTTGTGACCTCAGCAATTGTATCGTGTTTTGATGGGAACTTTCTCAGGAGTGCTACTGAGGTTTTTTGAGGCTGTTTCCTTCAAAGTAACATCTGAACTTCCTCTTTCTTCACCATATACAGGGTAACACCTGAAAAGTGGTAGGACTGATTTTCTGTGGCGCGATCGGAGCCGTGGAGGGGGGTCTGCCTGGCAGGGTAAGGTGGAGGGGGCTCTTAGCAACAGACCGACACCAACCTCAGTCGCCTGCGGGCTGTCGTTGAGTGAGGACACCGTTTTTAGCGAAGCAAGTTTTTTGTCCGCGTTGAAAAACAAAATGAATCTGAATTTAGAGCAACGTTATTCCGTGAAGTTTTGTGCGAAACTCGGGAAGATGGCAACTGAGACCCTTGATATGATCAAGCAGACTTATGGGGACACTGCCTTAAGCCGTTCCACAGTATTTGAGTGGCACAAGTTGTTTAAAGAGGGCAGGGAGCTCGTTGAAGACGACCATCGCTTCGGACGGCCGTCGACGGCAAGAACCAACACGAATGTGGACAGATTGAGGACACTGCTGAACACAGACGGACGCTTAACCAGTGAAGACATTGCAGACCAGTTGGGTATGTCTGCATCTAACGTCCAACGCATTATTTCACAGGATTTGGCCATGCGCAAGGTGTGCACCAAGATGGTGCCGAAAATTCTGAGTGTCGACCGACATCTCCTGGCCAAATATCGCGTTGCCACGTTGCCGCACCCGCCCTATTCTCCCGATCTGGCACCACCGGACTTCTTCCCCCTGATGAAAAGACAGCTCAAGGGACGACGTTTTGACTCGATAAAGGCCGTTCAAGAGGCTTCGACGAGGGTCATCAACGGCATCCCCAAAGAAAATTTCCAGCGGGCGTACGGGGAATGGGAGCAACGTTATACTAAGTGTGTAGCAGCTCAAGGAGCATACTTTGAAGATTATTAAGTCGATGTAAGTATATCGTCAATAAAACTCTTGTAAAAAAATCAGTCCTACCACTTTTGGATGCGACCCTGTATATCTTCATTTCTTAGAAATTTCTCCCTGGCCCCATACTTCTTAAAAAGCCCACTTTCCCTTTCATCATTAACGGCACCATACCACTCACTTCCTTTCAATATTCCCTCCATACATTTTCTCCGCTGTATTCAGATTTCTTCCGATAATTTTCTCACTTTCCCCATCCTTTCTATAACCTGTGCGTTTGTCCTCTGCTTTGCCCGACTAATTTCCTACTCATTCTGTACTCCACCCACATCTTAAAATATCATGGATAGGGAATTGGGGTTGCAAAACCAAAGGGTACCTTTTCTCAAAGATACAGGACAATTCGCATGTCCTCATAGATTCTGTCAGCTTGTAAATTATTAATTAGAATGAAATTTTTGGACACAGTGTCGACTTTTCAGATGGAAATACATATCAAGACCCTCGTTATGTCTATGTTTCAGAGAATCCGTCAGTCAAAGAATGCTGCTTCATGTCACAATCTTTTCCAGATGTCTCCAAGTACGTCAGCGGACGAAATAAGATCAAGTTTACCACACCGGTTGCCCTTTGTGAGTTCGGTATGTTTAGCGGAAGGATAGAATGGGGGGCAAATTCATCAAACTCCGTCACAGGAGAGTATGGGAGGCTAATAAAGGGATGATACCGTAAACCGTGGTCCATTAGCTCACCTGAAGGATGATCCCCTCGGATTGTAGCCGCCGTGTGGTGCTTGCTGCGTGCCGGACAACGCCCTGGTGCTCATCCTGCAAGCCTGCGATGATGAGGCCGAGGAGAGCGTCGCGGTTGTCGAGAGCTGCGCAAAGGATGAGTTGAGCACCATGGTGCTCTGGTGGAAGGAGGAGGAGGAACCGCCAAGGGATGGATGGCGCTGGTGTAGGGGAGAGGGAGAGGGGGAACCGGAACTGCGGGACGCGGAACGAACCGTCTCGAAAACCTTCCGGTAGTGTGGCCTGCGTGTCAGTAAAAACAATGATTGTATCAACAACAGCAACAAGAAGAACAACGGTGACATCTATTAAAACAATCAAATACACTCGTTCTTTGGAATTAAACAATTTTAATGCCTTTGAAAATTGCGATAACGAATGGAGACGTATTTTTCAAATTCTGCGGAGAGTCGATTGCGTTTATCTCAGTGGGAATGCTCGGGGAAGTTGTAAAACAAAAATGTTTCACAGTAAAAAAGTCTGCGGACAAGTTCAGTGAAGGTATTTATCATTAAATGAGTCATAAGTGGCAAATCGCAGAGAAAAATAGGCTGAATGGATAATCCTTTCATAAAAGGAAACCATTTTCATGACGAATAAAAGATACCTGATATAAATAAAGAAGAATTAGCACTGCGGGACAATATTAAGAGAACAACAAAAGCATAAAAATCAAGTTGGAATTAAAACTGAGGTCACTGTAACTTTAATTTTTATTGAAACACCTCTTAAAGATCTAAGAATGATAAAGTCAGTGCTAATGCTGTGGAATGGAGAATAATAAAAGACTTGATTATTATACAGAATAAATTAGGGCTTGGAATGAAACACGTCGCAATATAGTGTGTAACTTAATGATATGCATACACTTTAAGCTATAATCATTTTTGTTTGCGTGGTCAACTGCGATCAAAGACAGAACTGACTGTCTTAGGAGGACCAGAATTATTATAATTCCATCTTTACCACTATCGCATATTAGGAGGATCATATCGCTATGGTATACAATGAAGATTGTCTGTATTTGTACATTGTATTGATTGTCTGTGACTATTTGCGAATCGTACATCATGAAGATTATACTACATTTGTAAATAATACATGAATAAATGAAAAATGTGGCAGTCTCTGAGTCTGTACACAGTGACTGTTTCGTGGCATTAATATGAGGAAGGAATCAGACATAAGTCTAGACTTAATGAGATATCGGTTTTTATTTTCTATGGCAAGACGAGGGACACAAATGATTTCAGGTTTCTCAAAATTCACAGAGTTTAAAGAGAGTACGCCTTAAGATAGCCTCAATGGCTATAAGCACTCAGACGGGACATCCAGATGGATCTGGGTTCGAATCTCGGTCTAAGACGAAAGATTTTTATTCACACTCTGAAATCGTTGCATTGAAATGCATATCTTAGCAGATTAATCCTTTAAAAAATCACTCTTTCGGCATCTCCAGTGCAGTTTCTTCGGAATATATAAATGATTATTAATTGCTTAGGGGATGATCAGTCAATGGGTTTAGGAATGGGAGAGGCAAGCATGATGCTATTGCAGTAATGAGATCACTAATCGAGAGAGGAATATACAGGCTTACAGTGCTTACATCCGGGCAAATTTCAGTTTGAATTTCCTGGCATATCGTAGTTCCACTGGAGGTAGCGATTGGCGTTCTTCATAGCTATGGGCATCTAGTAAACTGGCCAAATAACCTCAAAAATGGCAGAGATGTGGGTCGAGTACAATCGATAGAGACACTATTATTATCGCGGTAAGCGTTATATTTTAATAGATATATTATAGTTTGATTCTTCTTCTTCTTCTTCTGGTGGTTTACGCCACATATTAACTGTTTATACGATATCCTACGGGGCTATAGGTATTAAATGCTTCGAAAGAAGTCTAAAGGGAAAGTTTCGCTGACCCCATCGGAGAGGAAATCTCATTTCAGAGGAAACCTAAGTGCTTGTCTGAATTTAAGCCCTACACCCTAAAAATGTATTAAAAAAATATGAAATTTTCAAAAAAAGTCTAAGAGTCTATATGGAGACTGATTTGTAGTATCTATGAGGAGGGAATCTGGCCGGAAGACTTTATGAGATCAGTTTTAGTTCCTATTCCGAAAAAGGTAAAGGCCACGTCATGTGAGGACTACAGGACAACAAGTTTGATATCCCACGCAGCTAAAGTTGTTCTCAGGATCATAAACAAAAGGATAGAGAGAGTAGGGCAAATGATCAATACTTAGGGGATGATCAGTATATGGGTTTAGGAAGGGGAGAGGTACATATGGTGCCATTGCAGTAATGACATTATTAATCGAGACAGAAATATAGGACAGAACCAGGAGGTATTTGCCTGTTTCGTATGATTACAGGAGAAAGACGTTCGATAGAGTGAATTGGGGAAAACTAATGAGTATATTGCAGAAAATATGAATAGATTGGAGGGAAAGGAGGCTAATCCGCAACCTGTACATGTCTCAGACTGCTATCAGGTACGAGTGGGGAACGGGGAGTCCGGATGGGCAATGTTAGGAAGAGGTGTAAGGCATGGGGTGTATCCCATTGTCACCATTGCTGTTAAACGTATATGTGGAAGTTTTGGAGTTCCCTACGAGGATAAAGCAAGTTTTTTAGCACCAAGCACCATTGCATGGAGTCGGTGGGGTTTTGGAATTGCAAGTCTATTTTGAAAGAGAATCGGTGCTGAATTTGAGAGAATAATAGAAATAATTGCCAAACATTTATGAATGTTACAGTACAGCATTAGGAGAGCATTAGATATTTTAAAATACCATAGTCCTTGTCATTTTGAAGAATGGAATGAATGAAGGCTGGAGAGGGGACTGAACAAGGGTTTGTCTTGTTGCGCAAAGGCAACCTATTCCCAGGGCAGGCTTCGAAACATATCAGCATCCAGTTTGCGTGCTACGTCCAAAAAAAACCAAACTCAAACGTAAGACTAACAGAGAGAATGAATGATTCAACCGCAATTGCTGGTTTTATTGGTACGCGGCATGGGTGCCACACTTACGCTTTTGGCGAGACCTCAGACGACATGTGTATGCCGGAATCCAGGCTGAGGCCGTAATTGAGCGAAGACTCCAGCTCCAGGGCAATGGAGTCGCCATACTGTCCCTGGAGGCTGTGGTGCGTGGTGATTGGTGGGGCGAGGTAGCGCGTGCCCGCAAGCGCAGACGGCAACTCCTTCTGACGCACCTTGCGCAGATTCTCTTGCGCCTCCGTCAGCAAGCACATCACCTCGCCATAGCGCTCCTGGCGATCACAAAAGGACACAAAAGTGGAAAGGAGTTTCATTGTTATTAATTAAAAGATCATTTCATTATTAAACATAATGATCATACAAAGTATGTTTGCAAAACCTACAAAAGTAATTCTTTCCTTCTCTGTCTAATTGCACTGTTTAAGATTCTCCATACAAGTAAGGTATTGTTTGAAGTGCCATTCACAGGCTTACAGACAAACATAAATTAATGTAGAAGCTGCCAGAAATTACTTCACGAGCAGTGTCTAAAGTTCTGAAGTGAACCAAAACATCATGGCAGGTCTTGCGGTTGCCATGGCAACGGTGATGTTTACACATTGGTACAGAGCAAGAATTATCACATCCTTTTTGCTTGGATTTTAAACTTCTACACACAAGGAAGGTATTGTTCTAAAGTGCCATTCGCAGGCTTTCGGGAAAAAGTATCTTTGTTTATAAGCCACCAGTGTTTACCTAATGATTAGTGTCTGAAGTTCTGAAGTGAGCCAAAACATCATGGCAGGTCTTGCAGTCGCCATGGCAACGATGATGTTTAGATATCAGTGTTAACAACAAATATTTACAAAATGCAATTTCTGTCTCTCTTTATAAATGAAAGAAAGTCCAGGAAATGAAGGGAATTTTAGAGCAAGGATTATCACATCCTATTTAATCGTAGCGTAAGCTCACACATCCAAAATGT
Source organism: Hetaerina americana (assembly GCF_022747635.1). Classification (NCBI taxonomy): domain Eukaryota; kingdom Metazoa; phylum Arthropoda; class Insecta; order Odonata; family Calopterygidae; genus Hetaerina; species Hetaerina americana. The sequence continues at coordinate 2,962,414 of NW_027286974.1, read as the reverse complement.
TTAAAATATAAGCAACTAAAATATGATGCAAATTAACACTTCTTTCTAATTCCTTCCATGATTGATTTGATTTATTTAAGCAGAAAATAGTCAGGGTATTTCCAGTTTTTCAGGGAAATCATTAATGTTTCAAAAACGTTTAAGAGATCTGGTTGCTTCAGAAGACGATCGACCAAAGGGCCTCTCACCTTAAAATCTGCGAGCTCCGTCGTCAGTCGGTCCTGGTTCTCCTTGGTGATCATTACGAGCGAAGTCAGCTCTTCATTCTCGTGACGAAGCTATGGCGCCACCGTGGAATTAGAGCAAACAAGATCCGTTTTGGAAATTTCAATTCTGACAACAGAAACACAGAGGTTACCACTATTTGACCACACACATATATTTATAAACATATATGTTTATTCCTACGTTTAATCATACAATTATATGCATTTGCAATTGCATGGCGATTGTTGATTGCTTGGGCCTCACCCGTTTGATCTCGAGCTGCGAGCTGTCCAGTTTGGTGACCATGGTGTCCACCTCCGCCCTTTGGCGCCCTCCCTCATTGCGCACTCGCTCCAGCTCCTCCGACAGCAGACGACTTTCCTCACTCGCGCTCACTACGCCACGCAAGGGAGACACGCAAGGCAGAGAGCAAAACATAAGTGACAGGCTTTTTGTATTTTTATGAATATATATATACATTTACATATATATATATATATATATATATATATATACATATACATATATACATATATACATATGTATACATACATATATACATATGTATACATACATATATATATATATATATATATATATATATATATATATATATATACATACACATATATATATATATATACATACACATATATATATATACACATATATATATATATATATATATATATATATATATATATATATATATATATATATATATATATATATACACATTATCATTATCCTATTATCACCGTTGCTGTTCAACCTGTATGCAGAGGAAATGATCAAAGAGAGGAATTATGGGAAGAACTGGAGGTAGGAATAAAAGTGGGCGGGGAATTCGTAAAATCAGTTAGGTTTGCTAATGACCAAGCTTTAGTTTGTCAGTAAGCCAATAGAGGGTTGCAAGCATTGCAATGAGTGAATTGGAAATTCAGTGCGATAGATATATGGGATGAGAATCAATATGTTATTGAAACAAAGGTTATGCGATTTTCTAGAAAGAAACAGGCTAAGCTAAACATTAAAATAGGAGGGCAAATAAACTAGAGCAGGTAGAACAGTTTATACTTATCTCTGGAAGGGTTTTGGACCAACATGGAGAAGAGTTGCGCAATTAGGCAAAGAGGCTTTCACTATAAGGAGGAGGGAGTTAAGATGAGAGGGACGTTGATTGTAAGTATATTAAGAAAAGACTCGTTAGAAAACTTTGATGTGGAGCGTAGTTATGTGTGGCTATGGAAACGTGTTCATTGAAGCTGGAGGATAGACGTAGATTGGAGGCCATTGTAGATATGATGTGGGTGTGTGGGATGAAGAATGGAGAAGGTGAAATGGACCAAAAGAAGGAAAACAAACGAGGAAGTACTTGGTAGGCTGTGAGGCGAGGACAGAGGGGTTTGTTGGGAGATATTACTAAGGAGGCAGGAAGAATGGATGAAGGGGGTATTGATTGGCAATAGTGGGATGTTTAAGAAGACTGTAATAGAGGGGAGAATGTTAATGGCAAATGAGGAAAGGGAAGGAACAAGATATAGGGATGTCTTAGGATAGGGAATGGAAAGGAGGAAGAAAGTACTCAGAGCTGAAGAGGGACCTGATGTAGAGTAGGAGGTTGTGTTTTGCTGGGGGCCACAAATTGTTGAATTAGTAATTATGTCCATCCAAAAACCTACCATGAGCGGTAGATTACCTAATAATAATTATATATATATATATATATATATATATATATATATATATATATATATATATATATGTATTTGTATAAAATTTAGCACTATTGGACACAGACAAACACCCAGAAATACACAAAAAATGCAAGAAACTCACTGGGTTTTGAATTTTCGGTGGTACCAGCCACCTTCCCCAAGGAAATCAATTCTGCCCTTCTCTTCCTAGAGAAAGGTGGCTGTCACCACCGAAAATTCAAAACCTTGTAAGTTCATTTTCTTTTCTGTGTTTCTGTCTTCGTCCACTAGTATTCAATTTTATACATTATTATTCACGTCCATGAGCCTTTAAAAAGGGGTGTCATACATGGTCAGTTCTGCACTCAAGATGACCTCTTGCGCACAGTTGTTGGCATCGTCTCACCTAGCTGTTGTTTGACTCCTTCCACCAGCTTTGCCTCCTCCTCCTCAACACGCAACGTGTCCTTCGCCAGCTGGGTCGCCTCGACACGCAACGACTTGTTCTCTTCCTCCAACCACGCAATGCGTCTCTTGAGCAGCTCAACGCTCGCCCTTGCGCTGGTCCGTCCGGAAAGGTGATGTGCTGGGATCGGGGGCATCGTCCCACAAGATGGGGAAACAAGGGGGGACGCATGGTCATGCGGACTGCCTGCGCAAAGGACGAAACAAGGATTTGAAAAAATTGGCCCCACACGAAACACTTGTACTGTCTCATATTAATAACTCATGCTACAGAAAACCACGCAAAGTTAACCCTTGAGATCTTGCGCATCTTTTGTCTTTTGTCCCTTGCGCATGCCAACTTACCATCTTCGTCAGAGGTGAGCGCATGCAAGAGTTGCGTCTTCTGCTGCAGTTCGTGGGTCAGTTGCGTGTTTTCATCATGCGCAGATCTCAACTCCACTTCCAAGGTCGCAAGGCGTACTTTAAGTCCCTGGTTCTGATCCAAAAGCTCCTTGCCAATGCGCGCCGTCAGCTCCAAATCCTTCTCTTTCTGCGCAAAGGGAGAACAAGGCAATGCGCAAGCGCAACATCAGTGGAAGGTCATATGCAGAGACTAAACAAACCGAAAATACATTGAAAGGTGCCTCAAGTGAAATTTTTAGCCATTGACAATACTTCGAAAGACAGTAAGCATTACAAAAGGTTATTAATTTTTTAAAAAATTGCATAATTTGTAAGTATTGACAATACTATTGACATGACAATAGTGTTGTCAGTAGTGACAATAGTATTGACATGACAATAGAGCAGATCCGACAATGTTGTTTTTATAAAAACACCAACCTCATTGTTGGCAAGCCAGTATGAATAGAGATGCTGAAATGGCAATAAAGTTAGACAATATGATAGATGAAGTCAATATGAAGATCAGATGGCAATGTCAATGACATATAATATGAATAATATGTCAATAAAGTCAATACATCACCATCTCAAAATGTTAACAGAGTGGCCCCATTGGAAATTTTGTTTATATGGCAATATAGACAATAGGGCAATGTAAATAATGGCATATTACGATTTTTTGACAATTTGATTGGCATAAATTACCGCGCAATATGGCTGATATTGTCTTAATGTTTGCCGACAAATGATATGCATTTAATATGACTATATAAACTTGATAAAGTCAATATATATATATATATATATATATATATATATATATATATATATATATATATGTATATATATATATATATACACATATACCAAGTCGGAGTATCACTTTGAAATTTAATTTCTCCTCCATATTGGCTGCCAATACGTTGCTGCGCGGATATATATTTTGCACACGGGTAAATTTGCACAAGAAGACACTTACCTCCTCAAGTAGTCTCGACACTGCCTCAATATCATTATAAGTTCGGGTCATCTGGTTGACTCTATTTGCGCATAGGACTGCAAATAGAATGGAAGATTGATAGAGAGAGAGAGGTATGAATTAATTATTCGGCCGGAAAACCACTTAAAATAAGTAGTATACGGACGATCGGGAAACAAAACCAAAAATTTCAATTTTTTTTATCAAGAAATCGGTTTTTCTTAAAAGGTAAGATCAATGTAAAACGATATATTTCCACGTTTAACAAAACCATGATGGAACTCAGTACCATTAATTGTGCAGGACTTTAGAAACATAACTCACGAGATCGACAATTTTCGAGTAAATACAAGCTTCAAAGCCTAGAACGGTCACCGAGGAACACACACACGTTAATTTAACAAATACATACATTTAAACGGACCAAACGGTAACAAAACATTGAGCGGAACATTACACACACAATTTACTAACATTTAACACATTTCGAAGCCATAATTTAACGTTATTTTCAAACAAAACATTAGTATTCACTTCGATCGACTCTCATCATAACAAAACTCGTCCCTCATGTTATGTAAACAACTCCTTATCAACGGTTGCTAACATTAATAAGTAACGATTCTGTTTATATCAATACAGCTATGAATTAATACCTTGCACGTTGATTTTTTGTTTATTTATTATTAATACTAATTAAATTAAATATTAATCTCCGAAAAAGATTATTATTATATTTAATTTAAGTTTTGTGTTTGAAATATGTTTCCTCGGTTGCCATGGTGACCCGTCAACAGCAGACTTCACAAAATGAGTTGACACACACAACAATATTTTTATTGCGAATCTCTCTGTGAATTGTGAAAAGCGTGAAATACGTCCAATTAAACAGATTAAATGGAATAACAGTCCGCGGGTGTGGAAAGGGCATGCAGAAGCGGGAACATGCGACAGGAAACGTGGTTTAAACAAGTGAATACCTTTACCTCAGCCAAATTACTTGTACGTACATGAATTCGACATTCATCTTCCTGTAATTGTACGAAGGTTTGTGTATTTAAAATTATCGTTAACAATTTTTCCTCCCGAAGTGCATTTCGTGTTGTGCTTAATTCGTCAGACTGCCGTTTAATAGCGCGCTTGATCACAGAACGTATTGGTATCATGGCGACATTATTTAGTTGAAAACCTGTGGAAAATGGCTCGTTTAGGAATACGTTTCACGTCTAAAAATGGAGATTCAATTGCCAAAAGAGATGTCTACATCTGAGATGATCTTCTGTTATCCTAGTTTTTGTTGGAGGTCATTAGAAAAAAGATGTAGAAATGCTGGGATAAGTGTATCGAGTTTAAAGGACAAAATACGAGGATTGGCTTACAACTAATATGTATATATGCTTTGTTAGACCACACACAAACAAAATGATCTCCAGAAGCACTCCTGGGTCTGGTGGCATGTGGAAGTAACATTCCCAATCTACACGCATGTTTGCAGGTTTGGGGTCGTTGCATTATTCATCCAGTTAAGTATTTTGAAGAGCGAAAGTATGCGTTCTTCAGAACGGTGATGGGTTATATTGTGTTCTTCATTTTAATTATCATTTAATCAATGCAAACTTTAACAATGGCTATATCGGGATAAGATTGCAAAATATTAAGGAACTAATCTTTACGAAGACTTTTAAAATGTGAATACTATATGCGTAAACTAAAATTTATTGAGAAATCATTACGCTAATTCAATTGCAGTGATTTTATAGAGCAGTTGTATACCGTTCAGCATTTATTCAAAGAACTCATTAAGATGTATGGCTATATCTTCTTTTGTTATAAGCTCAAATAGGCAATACCTCATCCCGCTATTAGAAAGAACGAAAAAAAACATAAAAAACCGTTATTTATTAACATGCAGTCGAGTTTATGTACTAAAAACATGAAGGGAAAACACAAAAAAAATGAGTTTTTTCGATTTTCGAGGACGTTCCGGAGAGAAAATGACAAATCTAACCCCCCCGCCATTAAAAATCCCCATTAAAATACACGAAAAATAATTGTTTAGAAGTTTGCCAAAAATTACGCTATTATATTTAAGGCGATACGTATCGCCTTAAAGACGATTAATTGCAATTACATTGTTAATAGTCAACACTGTTATTTACGTCGTGCATAAATCGATATTTCCAAAATTTCGAAGTTGTATATCGATTATTATGGAAAATATCGATAACCATGGAATTACCGTCCGTTTGCTTACGCCCTAATGAAAGGAATTCGTCACAAAATGAACGACAAACTCGATAAATTTGCCATTCAACCAGTAGTTAAAAAATAGTCGACAAGAGTATCGATTATAGAATTTATCGCAATTATCGATTCATCTTTCGGTCGCAAACCAGGCGTCCTTAACCGCACGAACTTCAACTTAATACGCGAATCTATTAATCTATTTCTCTAAATAGGTTAAACGCTCTCTCGAAAGGGCAATCACTTGAAACGCCTACGTCATCGTTATTGATAAACCACTTACCATCCCTCCCCTTCCCCCCCATAGCAACGGCAGCGTGGCGCTATACAGGCCTGTATACGTAACTAGCCTTGGGACAGTTCTACAGCTATGCGGTTGCCTAGAGAGGGCCGTTATCAACGGCATGTACGAATATATATATATATATACATACATATATATATATACATATATATATATATATACATACATATATATACATATATATATATATATATATATATATATATATATACAT
>NW_027286974.1:2928417-2953417 GCF_022747635.1 Hetaerina americana | reverse complement strand
GGCGGGATTTCGTGTTTGAATGTGTATTTGGCCAATGTGGCTCATCTCTTTCTTCTGGCTATGCGTGCCACGAAACGCACTGTTCCTTTCCTGTATGATGTTGTATGAATTCTAACCCACTGTCCTTTCCTTTCCTTGTGTATTGTCTATTTCTCCTTTGGTGGGTGAAACAGCCCCCTGACGCCATCTCTTGGCTGAAAGAATCGGGTGCTTGGCGACATATTAGACCCACGGATCTCAGGGTAAATTGACTATCCTCGATAGCTCAAGTGGTTAAGAGCATCCGCCCGGCAAGTGGAAAGATCCGGTGTTCGAGTCCCGGTTGAGGAAATATTTTTACTCTTGTGATCCGTTCGATTCCGCCTTCCCCACCTCTATTGTGTTCGTCCTTTATATGTGTTCCTATCCCCTTTCCCTTATATCTGTTTCTGTATATATGAGTATTTATTCGCCGTTTGGCGGGATTTCGTGTTTGAATGTATATATATATATATATATATATATATATATATATATATATATATATATATATATATATATATATATATACATACACATATATACACACATATATATATATACATATATATATATATACATATATAGGCGTATATATATAATATACAGAAATAATGTATATACTTTTTACATCTCCCTCTCCGCTCCATCTTCTTCAGAAGAGAGAGTAGTACTGAATGAAATTACGAAATACGAGCGTATGGCTGACAATTAATGCACACAATGCATGTAGACCACACAAAATATACCTTCGAAAGTACTCCTGGTCTGGTGGCATGTGGAAGCAACATTCCCTCCACCTCAACACGCATGTTACGTTACGTAATTCATCCAGTGTAGTATTTTGAGAAGCGGATAAAGTATAGAGACGTGTTTTAGTGTTGTGTGCTATAGTATGTCAAACATGGCGAGTTTAAATAGCGTGCTATCGATCGAATTTTTGCCTTCACCTTATCATCGTCCGAGGTGTAATGATTTCTACCCTTGGACTTTCGTCTCTTTGAGTTGAGGAAGGAAACCAGAATAAAAATCTCAAAAGGCATCGCAAGATTGCATAAGGAGTGTTATGTTTTTGTGTTTTCTGTCTGTGAGACAGGTCGTGGTGGACCCATCTTGAACACAGACTTATCTCAAGAATAAGATATCATCCCAATTATCGTTTAATAATTATAATGAACCCGACACCACCTGCCAACATTGGATATATATATATATATATATATATATATATATATATATATATATACATATATATATTACAATATATGGTTTGCAAAGACACGCTTTTCATTAGTCATTCGCTTTTGGCCATTTTGAATCAAATCTTCGGAATATACGTGCATGTTTCATTTGTTTTCTTGTGTTTATGTTTGTCTATACGCTAACGCCATTTCGTTTATACAACTTCCGGTATGGCAGTACCGACTCCATAGTTTTAAAACATCACTGAAGAGCGCGCAGGTGAATTAGCGGAATGAGAGTAGGTGTCGTTAGGTGGGGGAAACGACACCATTTTAGTAGGTGCCATGGAGTGAGTGGTCTAGTAAACTTCGAGGCGTTGTCTTGGAAACGTTCTTTTAAGAACAATCCTGGTGTGGTGGCGATGCAAAAAGGAAAAATAGGTTAAGCTTTTTCAATACTTTGAACTGTCGTCCATAAATTGCACAATATGTCAACGAATGTCAATATGTTATCAATAATCAAAAATTATTTTTCTGTAGTTTAAAAGACATTTAAAAATCCAGAGGATCACGTCATCTGCCATTTTAATCTATAGCGTTCTCAACGAATAAACACAAACCGAAACTTTCCCACCGTCGTCGTTGCCATGACAACCACCGAACTTACCAATGGCGTCGTCCTTCGCTTCGAATGTTTGGACGTCGATTACTCCACAAATACGAGTTTGTTTGAAACGGGAATAAGTTTCCCTAATAGCTTGCAAATTGCACTTTCGAAAAAGTTCGTATATGTCCAAATTGTCCAAATGGAAGGGAGAGAAACGTTGAGGAAAACATGGATTCTATTTATTATAATACATGATATTTTTCGTTTTTTTTCTAACAGGACTAAACGCAAACGCCTAGTTATCATTTCAAATGGGATAAGATATACATATGAAATCAAAATTTATTAAATATTTTACCATTTCTTTGGAACAAAAAATCCGCATTGACTAGGGTATACGCGTTTTTGATATTAATTCATGGAAAAATGGAAAAAATTGAGATCCAAAATGACCGACCCATCGCAAAACTCTCCCGGACCTGGAAAATATTTGTAAAATGGGAACATGAGGGCAGAGTATGCGCGTAAAGGTCACTGGGAGTAATATGGGCACCATTTCAAAGCGAAACCAACACTATTACCATTTAAAAGAGCCTGTTCCAGAATCATTTCCTTCCGATGCTGTTTTCAAGTGATTCCAGGCCTTGACCTTGGTTTCTAACGACCCTCCAGCGTTTCCAGGGATGTGTTTACCTTCCAGGATAAGCTCCTCATCCATGTTGGTTCCAGCATCCTCCACGGCAAAGTCTTCATCGTATTCATACATGTCCTCATCCACTTCATCCAGACCGGAATCGGCGCTCAGGCCTGGAAAATCCAGCACTGGAGCGGCTGGAAGGTCAGGGGCGTTCCGTGCTCGCCTCTGGACTGCCCCCTCGCCACCGGGTGCCTCGTAGACACCGTAAGAAAAACCTCCGGTCGACCCCAGCGACGAGTCCCTACTTCTGGAGGGAAAGCGAGCTGCTCCGAGGTCATCAGTGACGTCACCGAACTCCCCCACTAGTTTGAAGTGTCCCCCGTTGTTAAGAACATAGGATTCGGGGTCCTCGTACCCTATGGTCCCTTCTCTCCAAACGGGAGACCTTCCGCGGGCCCCGTGCAGGGTTGCCAAACGATCGAGGCCGATGTCGTCCGAGACATCTCCGAATTCCCCGTAAAACCTCTCTCGAGGGATCTGGCAACACTGTATCTCTTCAACCCGCGCCCTGGACAAACAGCTGAGCTCGCCGTTTGCTTCCAGGTGCATGCTCCGGCTGGAATTGGCGTCTATAGACTGGGAGAAGGACACACCCGAGTCTTGAGATATCAAACGGGATATTTCCGAGTTTTCATCATCGTTTCTGTAGTCCACGAGGTTGTTCTGTTGTTTCCGGTCAACCTCAGGAACATTCGGGCGTTCCCGGCCAACTTCGGAAGAGTTTGGGTGTGTTCGTTCAACTTCGGGGACTTCCGAGTGTAATCGGACATCATCGGGGATCTTCGGGTGACTTCGACTGATTTCGTGTCCGTTCGTTCTTGATCGTTTAACTTCATAAACGTTCGGGAGCTGCGAGTTGAGGTTGTGACTGTTTGGAACCGGTTCCTGATTCGGTTCAGCGACAGCTTCGGCTACAGTGGAGTCTATTGTGCCTAATTTCGCCCGTGAGATGCTTTCCTCTTCTTCTTCAGAGAGGAAGAATAGCAATTGGCTCTTCACGGAATCCGGACTCGCCGCACTGGAACCACTCTCGTTTGCCTCGGGTAAAGAAATGCTATCACAGACTATGAACTCGGACGACGCGGCGACGCCATCTTGAGGGACGACAGCGCCGCCACGGTTTCCGGGGTAAGCACTGCTGGGAAGAAGACCTACGTCACCACCGAGCTTAGCGACGTCACGCGTTACGTCACCAGGGTCCCTAGCAACGGTCGCACGCTTTCCAAATGCGCCGTTGCCAGTTTCAACTCTCTGGTTTGGCGATACCGCGCCCTGTGACCTTCTCAAGGCTCCAGGCGAGCCTCCAGGGCCTGCTGGAGTGAATATCGCGTTGAATCCGTCACTAGGGGGGGCGTTCAAACGCCTTTTCAGGGCCGGAGGGGTGCCAACCTTGGGGAGATTTTTCCTCACCGGTTTTACCGGCTTCTCTTTGCCGGTTGGCACCCCTGCCGGTCGCCTGGACGGCGTCGACGTTACCATGACTCCCTCCTCCTCCTCCTCGAAACTGAAATGCCTCTCTAACTTCGGCGTTTGTGCCCTGGCAGGGCTGCCAACCCTAGGGTCCGCATCAACATTAGCGATCGCTTTCTGTCGCTCGGGACTTGCAGTGCGGCCAACCTTGGGGGACCTCCGCGGAGGGGATGATGTCACCGGGGGTCTAACAGTCTTGCCACCCGAACGGTGCGAACCTTCCGGCACCTGTCGCGGTTTCGTCGGCGGGACAGTGTTGCCAAATCTCTGGGGCGATTTGTTCGTTCTATCGTCACTACAACTGGTCGTGTTCTCCCTACCCTTGACCTTTGACACTTCCTGGTTGCCCTGTTTACGCGTTTGGCTGTTGCTACGTACGGTACCCTTCATACCGGCTGCCCTCCGGCGTTGCCAACCTCCGCGCCTTAAAGCCCTCTCTCTCTACCCACAAATCACATCGCCGCCTGGCTGTCATACCTGCGAATAGGAGAGAGAGAAGGAGAGAGTTGGCAACACTGCCCCAGCGGTTTTTTTTGTTTTTTTCCCAAAAAATCTTACGAATCTCATATATTTATATATGTATATATCTGACAACAATACTTTATTATAGCAACAGAGATAAACAGAAATGAACAAAGGCAAACACATTGTATTGCTTGTTTTAGGGGGCGGGGAGACAGTAACAATGGTCTATATACATTTCGACAAATTTACAGAGGCTACCCTAGTCTAACCGTATCCATAGCAACATGTACAACAAATCAAAAAACAAGCCATCAAACCTATATGGCAACAGATCATTGTTTGGCCACGCCGAAATTCAAACTTCTAACGTTTTCCTAGTCTATACAACTGTTTTTTAATTGCTAAAAACAATTTACAGAACATTTAAATTTGGAGTTATAATTTCTTCTATATCTAATAAACAAACGGTTTCCTTGGCAACGATGACGACGTCGAATGGCGCAAATATGCAGGACGAAATTCAACATTCAACTGTTTTCATAGTCCTAACATCCGTTTTTTAATTGCTACAACAATTTAAAAAAAAAACATTTCAAACAAATGTATGCTATCTATTAGTTATAACTAAACAAAACATAACGCGATTAAGTGGAACAATTGAATAACTTTCCGGAACCGTTTAGAGTAGATATTTACTCAAAATAAATAATCAAAAAAACGGTTTCCTTGGCAACGATGACGACGCCGAAAAGCGCAAACAAGGAGGACATTTTATTAGATTATAGTTTCTTATTATAACTAACGCGCTGAATACCTATATCGACGAATGATAAACACAATTAGATTTTTTAAACAATTTCGCGTGAGTTTGTTTGAGACGTTAAAATTTTGGTAAATGACAACCATAGCAACAGCGTCAATACTGAGAGTAACAATTGAATTCCTTAAGTATAAACGAAAAACATTGAAAAATACGCCAAATATATGCAAGAGTATACCAAACATACTGATGGGGATGCGAATTCGTTTTAAAGCGATAATAATATCATTACTGAGGCTAATTACTCGCTAATAAGGTTTGATTTAATTACAGTTTGGTTTAATACCAAACATGTCCTACGAATGAGGATAAGAATATATTTATAAATAAAAATTCTACGAATATTCTAAAGATGACATTTGAGAAATCAGCACTTCAAACATTATTTATTATTTCGTTGGCGACAACAAAAGCGCATCACGTTGCCACCGGAGACGAGTTTTTACATTCCAAGGTCACAACCAAATCCGCCATTGTGTCATCTAAAACATAAAGACAAAATGGCGGGTTGGAAACAAATGAAAAATGGCCGGCGCAATCGGTATTGGGCCCTCAATAGTATTCTCATCATAAATACTGTTACATTTTACAGTACATTAAGGGAAAAACTGCATTATCAAGGACCTAACCGTCACCGATAATATGTATTCTGAAAATTACACCTTGGACAATAGATATTTAAAAAAGGTATCAAAATTCACAAACTCCACAAACGCGTCCCTAGCAACGATGTGAGTCGTCTTTCAAAATCATTGTTTGATTTCAATGATCAAATTCATTATTTTTAATACGCCAGGCGATATTTACGGAGGAAGCGACCTTAATGCTTATCGATATTGAAACGAAAAAATTATAAGGACGATTAAAACTCTCAAAATATCGATATTAAATTAAAATTCGATGATATTTCAATTTTTCAATTGAGTTGCTGCCACAGGAAAGTCAGATAATAAAAACAAACCTGGTACTGATACATCTATAAAGAGTACCTAGGTATATATATATATATATATATATATATATATATATATATATATATATATATATACATATATATATATATATATATATATATATATATATATATATATATATATATATTAAGGTTTACAATAGTTTATTTGCACATAGGGAAGAGTCATTTAAAAAATTGTGTTAATAAATGTGTCAAGTGTATATATAGAAAAACATTTATATATATAAACAAATATATATATATACATTTATATATATACACACAAATGTATTCCCCATAGTTTCCGTTAATATCTTCAGTCCTACTTCGTATGCATGAGATTCAAGAATATATATATATATATATATATTATATATATATATATATATATATATATATATATATATACCAACGTAATAAACTATTGACGCAAACGTATTACTGCCATAGTTTTTAATCACCAATCAATAAATACCACCTTAAAATCGGACTTCGACACGTTTCCCACATATGACATCACAACCGACCCTACAACTCCTTCGCATTCCACTTCGGATTCCCTCCCAGCTTCCCGACATACCTTTACCACAAATGACGTCACGCACTTGGGGACACCATACTCACTCTCGTGAAACCAGACCCTCAGAATTGGAATGTTCCACTCGTACGACATTGCCAAGTCGAAGCGCGCGTCCAAGTCACGAAGGCAGTGCTTCAACTCCGAAGGGGAAATTTGGCAACCGCACGGCAACCGTTCCTCCCAACATTCCGTCTCCATGGAGCTGTCCGCAGTCTCGTAAACCTCGCTTCTCCTCCTACTCATCCCCTCCACACACCTGGCAACGTCGCATTCGTCACACACACCAGAAGACGTGGCAACGTCGCACGACGGTAAACCACGATCGTCCGGGCACGACTTGGCAACACAGCAGTCCCGCGCACCGCATATATTAGTGGCAAAGTTATATTCCTCTGAGTCGCTGGCTCCGGTTTCCATGGCAACGGGTCCCCTCTCTTCCTCCTGGAGAATGTCCCGGACTGCGGAATCTGACTCGCAGGTCAAATACAGCTCACTCAACTTCCTGACGCGCTCACACTTGGCAACACTGTCGGAATCGGCCATGGCCTCCTGGTACGCGTCATCACTGCGACTGCGCATGCGCGGTGACGGTATCTCATGCTCGCGGGTGACGTCACCGCCGCCCGAGGAAGAAGCCACGTGCCTCCTGTGACGTCTGTGGTGGTGTGCGGCGTTGCCGGATCTCGCAACGTCCCTGTTGTGCAAATCGCCCGGGGATTGTCTCCTGGCGCGCCGGTCGCGAATTAACAGGGAGAACTCTTTCCTGCGATGCGCTGAAAGATGCGCGTCGGCTGAAAGGTTGCCAGAGGGCTGACCTAAGACCTTCTGGTCACCCAATTCGTCCCATCCGAACACTAATACGTCATCCTCTTCGAACAAACCGTCTTCCTCATCTTCCTCATAACCGTCGCCCTCCAGCTGGAACTCCTCGTCCAGCGCCGCCTCCTGACCGGAGGTGACGCGCGGAAATACCGACGAAGACATCCCGGACGCTTGGACCGCGTAAGAACGGCGTGCTGATCCGGCAACACCGTCCGGATGATGCCCTCAAAATATCACCGCGCGAACCGGCAACGTCGCTACACTCCTAACTATAGCACGTGCATTGTGACAGGGGAAAGAGATCTGGCAACACCGTCGACGTAACTTAAGTGACGGAAATTTGGCATCGTCCTAATCGCGTGAGAGAAGACGTTACGGATCGTCATGGAGACGATCGTCCATTTGTTTTTCGGGATTGAACCAGTCTATTGTTGCTGCGATGATGGTTGCTACGGCGACTGGTAAACAACAAGAATTTCAAAATGGCGTTGTCGAATCTTTGATTTATCTCCGTCGTTTCCGCCGTTTGAATTGATTGTTACTTTCGCCCAAATGTGGCGGTAAATATTGCTCAAAATTGAGTCGATGGATATTATTTCTAAATGTACTAATATGAAGGAAGAGGTGAACAGGCCCGCGGATTTTTTAATATGAAAAAAACATCACTTCGGCGGAGATAAAAAAAAGTGTCGCAACTTGACGGAATTAAGCAACAATGGGAGCTACGATCAGATGTTTCCCAACAGTTAACTCAACAATACACGGCTCACGACTTCATATACAAGTTATAACAAGACACTTGACCAAAAAAATCAGCTTCGTGTGTGTATCAAAATATCGAGTTCAAAAAATACTGATTTTAAATCCCTTTTTTTAACCTTTACGCGCGTCAATTGTTACAGTTTCCCTGGATACGCACCATGGTAACGTGAAAATAGTTAAAGAGTTTACGGGAGGTTAGATCTGAATCCTATTTTAAGACTTTGCAAGGTTGCCAATATGTATATGGACGCCATCTCAAAAACACGTTGAATTCCAATTGTGAGACGAATTATTCAGTTTTTTAAAGCCGTAAAAAACACAAAATATAACGCCAAAGAGCCTATCTCGTTCAATTGAATCTAAGGTGGATAAATATTATGATTTCCCAGAAAAGCAACCAAGGATCACAAGGGAAGGATGGCCTATTCGACGGACGAATCGATTTAAAGAAGCACTTAATTCCAAACACAACTTTTCACGAGTTTTCCGTCTCTCAGGATACCGTTGCCAAGGAGGCACTCAATTGTTTGGGCGCACGACCTATATCACGACGACACGAATGGGAATTTCTTCGCAGAATCACTTCGCTGGACCAAAATCAAAATGGGATATTTCCAAAGTGTTGGAAATCCTCACAAATTGTTCACGTTTCACTTTCAAATAGAATTCCGTTCAGCTGGTAATAGGGTTGTATAGTGATTCGGAAAATAGAGTCGAACCGTTCTCAATTGAGGTCAAAACCGGAATGCAACGTGACCAAAGACTGCAACGGCGAAGAAGAAGGAATAAATAATCTAATCTATCTCCGATATTTATTCCTTTTACGTGAGACAGAGATAATATTAAACCGATGCACATAGGTTAATACTCAAAGGAAAAAAAGATTTCGGAACGCGATTGTCAACTGTCAACGCGGGGTGAAAAAATTGAAACTCGATAAAGAAAAATGCGCAACCTATCAGAATTGATAAGAGATATGAGAAAGTGATAAGTCGGAGTGATTTGTCGCGCGGATTGCTGGACGAAGATAAAATGTAGGAGGTTTTAATAGCAAAAAATGCTTTTTTTTAACACTTCGTCGGAAAAACATGTTGAGACAGAGATAAGACATTTATCTTTCGAATAATTCATACACATTTCTTATTCTTAGAATAACAAAAGAAAAAAATACTTATTATTAATATCACGTGAGCTGCGATTTTTTAATTTAATTACGATACGATACGTAGTAGACGATACGAAAAGTGATAATTTGGAAACTGTAACGGCACAGTGGTCAAGGTGTAGACATTTTGGCGACAGGACCTTGGAAAAGCTAATGATATAAGAAAATGAAAAGGTACGTGGATATGTACGTCAGGTTACTGATTTATTATTTAGAAATTCAAACCTGATTTAAATTAATTGTTGAGTATCGATAAATATCGTAAAATTACGACTTTTATTCCGTGAGTCAATGTGTGCGTGTGTGTGTATATATATATATATATATAAATAAATAAATAAATATATATATATATATATATATATATATATATATATATATATATATATATATATATATATATGTAATACGTTTGCGTCAATTGTTTATTACGTAGGTGTTTACATATATATATACATACACACAGGGTTCATCCGGAAAATAAGTGTACCGACTCCTGGGCTGGGCGCGCCGCTCCAGGCGCGCCCAGCACCGCTCTGACGGGCTGCGATTAGAGGGGGGTATGTTGGCAAGCGACGCTGAAAAAGGTAGTCGGCTCTGAGCTGTGGTGTAGTGAGGAGCTCTGTTAACGCGAACCTCCACGCTCGACCCACGTCACGGAACGCGATGCCGAAGGTTTTGGATTATTCCAGCGTTATTCCATCAAATTTGCGATAAAGCTTGGGAAATCGTCTACCGAAACTGTCGGTATGATTAACCAGGCTTACGGGGAGTCAGCCATGTCCAGAAACATGATCTTTCGGTGGCACAAGATGTTCGTGGAGGGCAGAGAAGAGGTCGTGACGACGTGTCTTCGAGAGGTTCCCGATGATGCCTTCGCGGGAGCGTTCCAGGAATGGGAACGCCGCGGGAACAAGTGTATCGACTCACAAGGGTCCTATTTTGAGGAATATTAGCTTAAGATATGTATATGTGTAATAAATTTTTTTTCCTGAGCTTAGTACACTTATTTTCTGGACGAACCCTGTATATATATATATATATATATATATATATATATATATATATATATATATATATATATATATATATATATATATATATATATATAACACCTACGTAATAAACAATTGACGCAAACGTATTATATATATATTTTTTGTATAATATATGTTATAAATTTAATTATATATATATATATATATATATATATATATATATATATATATATATATATATATATATATATATATATACACATGCGTATATTTGCTTGGCAACGTATTCTGACGGGATATTAATCACTTGTAAATCATTCTCTCTCTACTGTTATAAATAGATCTCGAGATATAACGAGTTTGAGTCACGTACGATCGTTTCCTTTACCTTAGGGGTCATACTCCCCCACTTACTTACCGCCTACTCACTTATCATCATTGGGCAATTAGCAATTCCCCGCCTGCAATTGCGTCTTCCTCAATCATACATAAGATTTACGTTCGATTCTTATCGCCCATTGTTTCCTTATCTCCCCGCCAGATGGTAGGGAAGGGAGGAAGTCGTTAGGAGCTCACGTGTTTATGATGATTACACCATGAACACGCTTTTCCTCCTTCGTTTGTTTTCCTCCTCCTTTCCACATTCGCAGTAATTAGTTATTACTCCATTGCAATCGACGCAATCCGCTCACATTTGAATAACGCGGTAAGAATAACGATAAGCGGTTGCTGTGGCAACGAAGCAATGACGCCATTTGACTTACGATTCGATTCATCCTAGCGAAACACTATAGCGGCGGTTTCGCGAACCCCCGCGAATAAATGGCAAAAGAGCAGCTATTTATATATTTTCGTATCGAATTTGAAGAGTTCGCTCCGCCCTCTGCATACTTCATTTGTTCGCCATGAGATAGCGAGATGGGAGACCTTGGAAGTCGACGGGAACTCCATAAAAACACAGCATTCGAACGGTTTGAGCGACTTCCTTGTAAACAAAATGAAATTAATGATTAAGAGAAGAGACGTATGCAAGTGTGTGCGTGCCTATGAGTGTGTTCGTGCGTGTGTACGGTCACCAAACGTACTGGAACAAGTTCTACAAAGATAGAATGTGAACACAGACAAGACAGAGACTGAGACCCAAGTATATGTTGGTGAGAGAGAGAGAGAAGCGGAATAGAGTACATCAAAGTCTCGCTAAAGGCACAAAAACAATGAGAGCAATATGGATTCCTATTAATGACTTATCTCTGGAAGTAAAAGGGACGGAAGAAGAAGTACAACGTAAGACATTAACACGAAGAATAGCGCAATTTCTAAGGGAGCAGTCGCAATTAAAAAAACAACTGCTCACTCTACATTCAGAGAAGATAGAAGCACTCCAACAGACGAGGAAACAATGCACGGGAAAACATTTCCATGGAGCGTGTGAGTGTATATATGTATATGAATATATATATATATATATATATATATATATATATATATATATATATATATATATATATATAGGTCGCGATAATCCAGTTGGTAGAGCGTTGGACTGTTGACCGGAGGGTCCCGGGTTCGATTACCAGGCAGGGCACTCTGAACACCTGCAGCTCCACCAAAGCTTTGTGATTTTTCGGGTACCAGATCTTCCTGGGAAACCATAACCACCACAGTGTACTAAGGAACTGGCCCCCCTTAATACCCTGATGTGTGAATTTTCTCACGCCGTATAGGGCTTAGTACTGGGTGAACTACACCATCGCCCATACCATATATATATATATATATATATATATATATATATATATATATATATATATTTGGACCCACACTTATATATATATATATGTGGGTCGCGGTAGTCCAGTGGGTAGAGCATTGGACTGCTGACCGGAGGTTCCCGGTTTCGATTCCCGGGCAAGGCACTCTGGTGGCAACTGCAACTCCACCCAAACTAGGTCATTTTTCGGATAGTAGCAGATCTTCCTGAGAAACCATAACCGGCACAAAAGTGTATTAAGGAACTCGCCCCCCTTAATTAATACCCTGTACATAATATGTGAATTTCACTCGCCGTATAAGGCTTAATAGCACTGGGTGAAATCTACCATCAACCATACCAAAAATGACCTTAATTGGGTTGATAATTACTGTGTTTTTCAAAAGTTAGCACTAGTGGACAAATACCAACTGAGGAGAAGAATATATATATATATATATATATATATATATATATATATATATATATATATATATATATATATATAAAAGAGAGGTCCTGCCTCTGTGTAAGGACACAGAACCTCCAGAAGACAAGAAAGCGGTTCCCCCCGCTCACTTTCTCCTGAGATGGCCAATGGCGGAGATCCAGTTCTAGAATGAGATATCTTTGGCGATCAAAACGGTTAAAAAAAAACCAGAAAAAAAATTAACTACCCAGCCTCCAGACGAGACGCATGAAAATCGAAAGCAGGACTTGCCTCTGACGAAGTGATATTTCCATACCCAATCACCGACAATTCGCTCCTTCTACGAAGAAGCCGGGTTCGTTCCACCTCCAAGTCCAAATAAAACTATGTGAAACCTTTCCTCCAATCGAAATGACGTCTTACTTTAACAATCCGTCCAGCTTAACTCTTACGAATTCAGTCCAAAACACCTTTTTCTTCCAAATACGGTCTTTTGGTCCGGAGTTTTAAAATCAATGTAAAACTCAAAAATCCCGAACATTCACGTTTCCACGGCAATATATAAATAATAAACAGTTTAATACCGCCTCTATCAAACAAAGGAAGTCCGAAAAATATACAATTTCCGAAACTTGTTTACCGGTTGTCAAGGACGCCATTTTCTTCCAGATCGACCGGAGAATATTCGACAAATGTTTAATATTTTACGTTAAAACCGTTTTATCCAATAACAAAACCTATTCTACATTAATATAAGTTAAGTCTATTTTTATAACAAAGCTATTTTTTGTATAAATATAATTATAAACGTTTTTGTTGATTTCAAATGGACAGGGCGTTCTTGTGTTTGAACTGAGTACACTTATCAACAACGTTTTATTTCAATCTTCCGTGAACTTTAATCTAATTTTTTAGCGTTCAAAAAACTGATTGCCATATCATATGTAAACACATTCACGCGTAAACATCTAAACATTTACATATGTAAACATGTAAACGTGCAAATGTAACATGTTAATGTAACATGTAAACACGTAAATACGGAAACATGTGAACATATAAATATGCAAAGATATAATTGGGTGAACATATAAGCATGCACACAAAAAAATACGTAAACTTGTAAGCATGTTTAATATAAACATGTAAATATGTAAACGCGTAAATATGTACATACGAGGGTCATCCGGAAAGTAGTACCCGTTCGTGCCGCATGAAGTGCTGACGACGCGAGTAGCCGCTGGACGAGGTCAGATAGCTTCAGTGGCTTGTCTGCCTTCTCTGAGCCAAGTTGCGTGACGCTAGCATTGCCTGTGTTGTTTCTGTGATTGTTTACAATGTTTAAAAAAATTGAGAACGCCGCCAGTTGTGAAGTGAGGGCAGTGATTAAATTCCTCAATGCAAGAAACGTTCGCCCATGTGATATTCATCGCCAATTAAAGGAGGTGTATGGAGACAATGTAATGGACGAGTCGTCTGTTCGGCGGTGGTGTCGCAACTTCAACATGGGGAGGGGGAACACACACGACGATGAGCGTTCGGAGAGACCGTCTGTCATTACAGACCAACTGGTGAGCTCAGTTGACGAATTCGTGAGGAACGATCGGCGCGTCACAATTGATGACATCTGTGAGCATTTTCCCAATGTTTCTCGAACAATTGTTCATGAAATTGTTAAACACCATCTGCATTATGCAAAAATTTGTGCAAGATGGGTCCCTCGCGTATCTCAATGAGCTGGCGGCGAAGGACTATGCAGCAGGAATACAGAAACTTGTCACACGTTATGACAAATGCCTTAATTTGCTTGGAGATTATGTTGAGAAGTAGTTTAAAGTATCCTCTTTCAAATAAAATTTTTTATGTTTGTTAATATTTACTTTTGTGTCTTTATTTCACGAACGGGTACTACTTTCCGGATGACCCTCGTACATAAACATGTAATTATGCAAGCATGAAAATATGTAAACATGTAAATATGTCTGCATATATATATATAAATATGTAAACCCGTAAATATGTAAACATATAAACAGATAGGTATGTAAACATGAAAGCATGTTAAATGTAAGCATGTAGATACGTAAACGTGTAAATATGTATGTATATAAATATGTAAATATGCAAGCATGGAAACATGTAAGCATGTAAAATTGTAAACGCGTAAATATGTAAACATATAAACAGATAGGTATGTAAACATGTAAGCATGTTTAATGTAAGCATTTAAATATGTAAACGTGTAAACATGTAAACATATAAACATGTAAATATGCAAGCATGTAACCATGTAAGCATGTAAATATGTAAACGCGTAAATATGTAAACATATAAACATGTAAATATGCAAGCATGTAAACATGTAAGCATGTAAACATGTAAACGCTTAAATATTTTAAAATATAAACAGATAAATATGCAAACATGTAAGCATGTTTAATGTTCGCATATAAATATGTAAACATATAACATTAAAAGAAAGTTACGCAAATCTCGTTGAGGAAACTTGAGGACAAGATGGCGTCTCGTACGTCTATTTCTAAAAAGAATAAATTATTTCAAAATTTTTCGATAAATATTGCCGTTTATTTAGAACTGGGTTGTTTAAAAATTTAATTTGAATTACCTTATTTTAATTTTTTCGAATAAAAATACGATAATTGTTAAATTGATTGAACGATAAGCCGGGAGAACATTTAGAGACACAAATTTATGAAAATTTAGATAGTTTTTTTGGAAAGATATTCCACACATTTACTTACGAGTAAAGAGGCGATATTATCAGTAATATTTCCTCTGGACTTAACGCTATTTAGATTTAAATTGCTTTAAAAACTGTATGGACACAAAAAACGTCTCTAAACGATGATTTTTTAAGTAATACACGTGATCTGATCGCTAAAAAAATCTACATATCCCACAAGCAAGTAACATACAAGATTCTACGCATATACCCCCGAACCGTTCATAAAAGCGAACCTATCTCACGAACGAATCATAAGAACGACTCCCATTGAAAAAATAAAAGAAAAGCGATGGGCGAAACAAGAAACTCGACTGTGGGATGACTTTCCAACGATTAAGGGCGAAAAAAAAGTCGAAAAAAATATTTATATTAAAAAGATAAGAAAGTAACCGAACCAAAACCTTTTCCCTCCCAAGACATTTCAAATTTGAATTTTTTTCACAAAAGGTCGTTAACCGCTACGGAGGAATCAACCGTACGCTGTGCCCTAATTGGTCGGATTCTCACGACATTAACAATGTCATCAGACATGCGACATTGTCATTCAGAACGCGAACTCTTCACCCTAAAACGGAAAATAATCTAATTATGGACTCAATTAAGAGGAATTAATTCTCATCTCCTTAGAAAAGATAAGACAATGATCCTATTCAAAAGGTGCGAATAATTCCATTCTTATTCACACGGGCGATGAACTCTTAACGATAAACATTGTTCCCTTTTAAGTGTTGCGCCCGGGAGCCATCATGTTGATTTCACCCGTCGTCAAGACTCCCACCAACATTAGAACCTTCCATTGTTTTAAATACGGATTGAACACAACAGTGACATCTGTGCGGGGCATCTACACAACTGTTTATTTAAAACAATAGAGCAACGAATTCCGTAATTATATAAAATGGCGTAAATACTTAAACATATATTTTTCCGCAGAGAACTGACATGTCTGAAATAAAATGCCCGTAACTGTCAGGGAAATAAGTTTTTTACACAATATAAAACTTGCAACTCAAAGGAAATATAACGTACAAGGGGTGGAATGAGTTTAAAATATTCTACCACCATTGGGTCAGTTGTAAGTAAATTACGAGACTTTAACTTTTGAACACGACTTCAAACTCATTCATTGTTTTTTTTAAGGTGTTTCGTGGTCGGGATTTTCAGGTTGTCTTCTGGAAACACAAATTATTCACGACGTTTCTCTTTTGACTTCCTCATTGTATTTGAGAACGCATTTTAACTGAGGTAAATATACCATTTATTTTCGCCATGTTCGTTCCGAATTCACCAAATTAATTTTTTAAATTTGATTTAATGTTATTTAGAAGGATGATCCGTACATCGACTGCAAATGTATTTCTGGCTCCCAATATACACACACACGCACATATATATATATGTATATATATATATATATATATATATATATATATATATATATATATATATATATATATATATATATCGATATATATATATATATATATATATGTGTATATATATATATATATATATATATATATATATATATATATATATATGTATATATATATATATATATATATATATATATATATATATATATATATCGGTTTCGTAAGGGTGATGGTAGAGTTCACCAAGTAATATAAGCCCCAACTACGGCGTTATATATACGGCATATAAGCAGGGAATTAATTAAGGGGGCCAGTTCCTTAATTCACTAGAAGACATTCTGGTACTGGTACCCAGTTAATAATCACATTTCTGAAAAAAAAAAATATATATATATATGTGTGTGTGTGTGTGTGTGTGTGTGTGTGTAATGGAACGCTCTTCCCCGACGCAAAAATACATAAAAACACAGATTTAGATTTTGAAACCATAGAAACACAAAGAAAGGACACACAAGTTATTTAGACGTTTCGACGGCACGGCCGTTGTCATCGAATGCAAATGATGTCATGATGTTTCCGATGATGACGGCCGTGTCGTCGACACGCCAAAACAACATACGTGAGTGTCTCTTCTATGTGTTTCTATGGTTTCAAAATCTATATCGGCGTTTATATATATATATATATATATATATATATATATATATATATATATATATATATATATATATATACACACACACACACACATACATATAAATATATATACATTTTTATATATTTTATATATATCTATAAAAAGGTAGAGGAAATGAAGTTTGAAGAGAGGCATTATGGTAAGAAAGAGATACGAATGACTATCTTTCGGTACCGAGTTGATAGTTGAAGGAGAGTCAGGTAGTCTCGCAAATGATATACATAAAGAGTGCTTTGAGTTAGTGACCTCCTGCCCACTCGAATTCCCTCCTGATCAATCTCCACGCCCCTGGCGCCAATAGCCACCCGAAATAGAGAGAGAGAGGCGCCCCTTCAGAGGAGAGGAAGGGAGTAGGTAATTCATAATCGATGACCCCGACCGCGCTTGACGGAGAATGAGCGACGCTTTGGACGAAGAGGAGGGAGATTGACTGGGGCGAGAGAGAGAGACAGAGATTGGGGTGGGGGGGGAGGGTCCCTTATATAAGGAGGAGGAAGGAAAGGTGGGGGTGACACCACACCCCAATCCAATCCAAATCCCACCACTCCCAACGAAGCCCCATTACAAACACAACACACAAATGATACACACGCCCAAAAAAACTCGGGATTCATCCGACGCAGAGCGATCCACCATTCCACACACATCGCGTGACCACCAAATATGCATTTAATATAAAACACCCAGCTATCAAACCCCTCCCTCACCCACTGCGAACCTACGAAAATAACAGGTGTATGTGTGTATATATATATATATATATATATATATATATATATATATATATATATATATATATATATATATATATATAGTAGAGTGTTGGACTATTGACCGGAAGGGTCCCGGGTTCGATTCCCGGGCAGCGCAATCTGGCCTAACCTGAAGCTCCTCTCAAGCTATGTGATCATTTTTCGGATAGTTCCAAATCTTCCTGGGAAAGCATAACCGACACAGTGTATTAAGGAACTGGCCCCACTTATTAATATCCAGCTAATGTGTGAATTTCACACGCCATAATTAGGGCTTAGTGCTGGGTGAACTCTACCAGCACCCATCAATGTATGTATATATATATATAATACGGATCTCAGGGTAAATTACGTTTCCTCGATAGCTCAAGTGGTTAAGAGCATCCGCCCGGCAAGTGGAAAAATCCGAGGTTCGAGTCCCGGTCAAGGAAATATTTTTACTCTTGTGATCCGTTCGATTCCGCCTTCCCCACCTCTATTGTGTTTGTTCGTCCTCTATGTGTGTTCCTATCCCTTTTCCTTATATCTGTTTCTGTATATACTACCTTGATCAAAAATTCCCGGAATTTATTCAGAAAATTAAAAATACAAGTTTATTCATCTAAATCTATATTGTCCCCTTCAAAGTAATCCCCATCGACTGCAACACACTTATGCTAGCGCTTGATCCAATCCTCGAAACATTTTTTATATTCGGTTTTCGGTATGTCCATCAGTGCTTCCTGCGATTTTTCCATTACTTCCTCTCGGCTGCTAAAACGCGTTCCCCGTAATGGTTTTTTAACTCGATTGAACAGAAAGAAGTCACAGGGAGCCAAATCAGGTGAATTCGGTGGCTGTTGGATGGTATTTGTTGCATTTTTCGTCAAAAAATTACGAATAATGATAGCACTGTGCGACGGTGCGTTATCATGGTGCAAAATCCACGAGTTTTCTGCCAACATTTCTGGTCTACACCGTTGTAATCCATGAAAACCGTCAGCATTGCCTTCTTTTTTGACTGAAAACGACGTGGTTTTTTTTGGTCTCGGGTCATTTGGTGAACGCCATTCACTTGCCTGATGTCTGGATTGCGTGTCGTACTCATAAACCCACGTCTCGTCTCCAGTAATGATCCTTTTGATGAATGTGGGATCGGATTCAGCCTCGCAAATCATGTCTTTTGCGACGTCAACACGGTCTCTTTTTTGCATGAAATTGAGGTCTTTTGGCACCAACTTTGCTGCTACACGACGGAAACCCAAATCATTAACCACAATGTCTTGGGCGGATCCATAGGCAATGTTCAAGTCCTCCGCTATTTCTCTGATGGTTAATTTGCGGTTATTGACCAACATTTCTTTTACTTTATCAATTTTTTCACCGACTTTCGATGTCGATGGTCTGCCACTGCGTTCATCATCTTCGATTGACTCACGACCACTTCTGAACCGCTCGTGCCACTGGTAAACGACCGTTTTTTTTAGAGAATCGTTGCCGAAACACTTTTCCAACATTTCCAACGTCCGTGCGCCACTAAATCCGTTTTTTACGCAAAATTTAATACAAGTTCGTTGTTGCAAATTTAAATCCATTTCTGCAATTGTAAAAAATCGCCAACACACACAGAGATAGATGTACTCTTGGCTACGTAACTTTTGCAAATGTCAAGTTATGACACTAAGATTTAAAGGGAATATCAACAACAGATGTACCAATTTAACAAAAAAAACAGAACTCAAATCGGAACGATGGGAGCGCCACACGGTGGTTATTCCGGGAACTTTTTGATCAAGGTAGTATGAGTATTTATTCGCCGTTTGGCGGGATTTCATGTTTGTTTGTGTGTATATATATATATATATATATATATATATATATATATATATATATACACACATTGATTCTTCTTCTTTCGCCTTTTCCCTTTTAGATGCTCCCGCGGTGTGACCTGGAAGAGGGAAGAAGCCCTTCTCGGGCATTGGCGTCGTGAGGTGCGGCTAGAGGGCGGACCAGCTGTCGGCTGACCCCGTTCGAGAAACACAAGTCGTGCGATATTACGCCGGCCGCTGGCAATTCCCAATTGCAAATGGCAGGTGAGGACGGGAGGGGTTGAAACGGGTTAAAATGACAACGGACTACGAATATCTCCTCCCCCGCCCGCCCTAATAGGACAAATAGGATTACAACGCGACAGAGAGAGAGACCCTATAATCCTGCCGCATGCACCCTTGTTAACCCACAATGCACCTCCGTAATCGCCTTACGTGACCGTTACGTAACGCCTTACAACCTACCCCCCGTAAGTCGAAGTATAGGCGCGTGTGGACATTAGACAGGGTAACGGGGTTGACATGAAAGATTTAAAGGTAACGCGTCTGAGAGTTAGCAGTCCATTGACTTAACTCTTCAACTTGTATTTTGTTTATTTCCGTGTTTAAATCCCGGAATACACTCATTGATTTGATTAATTTTCCATTTTCAAGGCACTTATACGAATATTTACGCACGTGGGAGGTACTTTGGTCTTATCCCATCACTAATAACGATAAATAGTACTTATTCCAAGCTAAATAGTTATTAAAACATCAATATATACTCGGAAAAACACTAATTTAATACGCCATTTTAAATTTCAAATGGATATTCCAACAATGGAACCTTCGTCGTCAATGAGCGTTTGGCGAATAAACAAACTACGTCAATTATTTAAAAACAGCCTTATAACTACGTCCTCCGTTCAATTATGTCAATTAATATGCTAAGTTAGGCATTAATTGACACAGTTTCGCATTCAAATATGTCCTTCGTGCAAAATTAATCGCCGAAGACTTGTCTTCAGTTCAAATGAGATATTCGCGTGAACAAAACAACTGACGAACGATTCGCGAACATCTTCACCACACGTACGACTATATTGTAATAATGTTCCCACTTGAAAATAAACATTAAAATCGTCGCCCACTTAATGTTCTATTAATTAAAACAGAGTATATACTGCGATAAAACAATTACTGGTGGTTCTCCATTAAATTAACTAAGATATTATTTCGTAATCTCACTAATGTCCATAATTTATCGACTGAATTGCAATGCTGATATATGTTATCCAGCCATTTTGAGCTTATTTACCGTCGTAAAATAGCCAAATGATTATAAATATTCCAAATATTGGTTTAATATTAATCGAATTAGGCTAGGCTTAATTTTCAATACGGCTAGACTGTATTACGAATCACAAAGACCTCCCAAACACTCCAATTGGTTGAAATAGCGATGTTTTGAAGACCGTTCAAATTCCGAGGTCTCGCAATTGTTTTCTCGGGAATGAATGAAGATATGAAGATGCGGTTTAGCTTCGTTTGTGTGGCGCAATTGCGCGCAAATGAATACAATTACCAATCAAACCATAGTGAATGGAGAAGTTGTGTAATGGGCGTATATGGTATAATCGCTGTATAACGGCCGTATTGATACTTATTGACGAATTGCAAATATATCCTTAAAGGCAATGGTTATGTCGATAATTTACCATAGATTCAGATTTCTATTTCATTTAGTAGTTTAGAAAAAAAATAGAACACTTTAGAATTTGAACTAAAGCTCTCCATTTGTTTTCAGACGTCTATTGCGTATTATGACTTCAATAACTGCCATCATTCATTTGTTTATCGCATATATTAATAACGTTCTCACTTAATTTATACATTTAAAATAGAAAAATTCCTTGCCTGTGCGAAATTCGCAGCTTTTTTGTTCATCCGTTGCCAAGGAAACCGTGTCGATGTTTTGCAGTCGAATTAAAACTTACATTGTTATAATATATCGAAATAAATTTCATTTTTCGACTTTTCCTAAATCGATTATCGATAGTTGAGCTTTTTTTTTCATAATTTTATGATCAAATTAGTTTTTTTATTTAGGATGACCGTTAAGAATTGTATTAAAAAAAGAAAATTTAAATACTATTTAAAATAAATATATATATTTCTATATATATAGCCACGAAATATACCATTTCACTATAATTAGAGAATTAAAACTATAACAAAAATAATTCTTCCTAAAAAAAATTCTAATTGTTCAACTGTCAAAACTAAACCATTATGGCGTCATTAGCGATTTTTTCATGAAATAACAACCATTATACTATTATTAGGTCGAGCAGCAACTAAAAGAACTATTTTTAAGATCCACGCGGAAGACGCTAAAAAACAGATTTCCGAAACATTTCAATTTAACAAGAATATAACTACGCGACTCGGAAACCTGGTCCCCGTGGAAAAATCCATTTATCACCGGTAAATGATTGCCTGGATTCAATTTAAAGACTTCCATTTGTTTATCGAGGATATTTTGGAAGAGGAGGGAGGTGGTAACAATGTCCGCATAAATTTAATGAGATATACTATAGTTTGAAACATTTTTTGTGAAACGTTGTTATGAATGGCTCGGATACGTGGTCGACCTCACGATTCAGAAACTTGAAAGGAAAATTTTGCGATCTTCGTACCTCTTCTTTCTTTAACCACGTCATTGTCATCTTAGTTCCATGGTTTCGGCTACGGAAGAGGTCGTCCGAGGAACAAACGTCATCAAACGAACAATACGCTCCACCGTTACCATGGAAACCATTTTTGAAATATTTCCAATTTTGTTTTAATGGTTGGAACAGAATAATTTTCCAGTTGTATTTCTTTTTAATTTCGCAGATAGGAAGAAATGATCCACTTATTAATTTCTAGAGGATTAAATGTTCTTTCTTGGAAGATCCACATCTTCGCCGTGGGGTCAATGGTTCATGAGATAACAGAGACATCTTTGACTTAATTCAGATATCCACTCCAGTATGGCCAGACTAGCAAACTCCTCAAGATATCTTAGACGCCCGGAGTTTGCGTTAAAGAAGGCTCTTATCGTGATGTCTTTAAATTTATACACGTGTGTGTGTATATATATATATATATATATATATATATATATATATATACACGTATATATATACGTATATATATATACGTATATATATACGTATATATATATATATATATATATACACGTATATATATATATATATATATATATACACATATACACATATATATTTCTATATAATATATTATAAATATATACACACACACACATATATAAATGATTTCGTCGAAGTAACACGGAAGTGTTGAATAAAAAACTTGGACATCAACAAACAATATTAAAAAATACTAAAAGAACACTCACACGTTATTTCTTAATAATTTCGACGGAATTTAGCTCTGTCTTCCTCGGAATAAGTCCGGCTCCGTCTTCCTCTGCAATACTAATGTTTCTTCTGAGGAAGACTGAACTAAATTCTCTCGAAATTATTAAGTAATAACGTCTGAGTGTTCTTTTTATGTGTTCTAACATTTTTTGTTGCTGTCCAATTATATATATATATATACGTTTCCGTTAAAAATTGGTGAAATAATAATGTATTTAAGATATAACCACGTATTATAACGAGAGTCAGTTCAATCGACGAAAAAAACATTTATTAATAATATATGTGAAAGTTAATTAAAGAAAACCATAAAAAATCATCGGGAAATAAGGTTTAAAAATTTTTTTATAAGTGTTAAACAAAAAGAAATTGTCGTAAAAAATATCTCTCAAAAAACAAAAAAAAACATAAAAAAATAAATTAAAAACGAAAAAAAAAACATTACTTATAAACTTATTCAAACAACAGACAGACGACGAGGGATCTCCATGGAAACGGGCAAGCCAACCGACTCCCGAGCGGTAAACAATTTGCGGCGAAATGTCGCAAAAAAAAACACGCACACGAAAACACAATTACACACACGCACACGGAAAAACACGCAAAAAACGAACGTGACCAAGGGGGAGACCCACAAATGACGTCACGCTTCGAGGGCGCCGTAAATCATTCAATCAAACCTGTACGTAACACAGGAACAACAAACAAACGAAACACGAAAACCGCACACACAAGCATAACAATGCTGACAGATGACGAACACCAGATCAATCGCCGATCATTGCATTGCAAACGCGTCACAATACCACATCCCAACACTCCTCCGTCGGCATAGCAACCACGCCCGTATCCAGACACAAGACAAGAGCATAGACGAAGAATGCCGCGTTTATGCGACCACAATCCACAACTAGACGCAACTCCACAACGAGACGGAAAAACACGCAACCATGTGGCGACAATGGTCGCATCCTCGTTTTGTTTGAGCAATAAATAGAATAACACTCTTTTTTCCCACACTAGGGTATCCCGCGGGCGAAATTAGACCCCGTGGGCAGTGCGAAATTGAATCCGTCGATGTAGACACGTGGTTTCGCTTGGAAGTGTCCTTAAAAAACTAAAAAAACTCATGAAACACGTGTTTTAAGAACTGAAGAAAAGGAAATTCAATTCCTCTGAATAAGGATGGCCTTTGCGGCGGATCGCGTGCGTTAGTTGAGAGAATGAGGAATAAAAAAATGAAGAGCGTGTGGGCGTAGTGAAGGGGTTAATAGCGACCGCGTTGGATCCTGGGAGTCGACTGTCTCTCTGCGACGGCAGAAATGAAACAGAATGGCGAGAAATGGAATGGAGGAGGGAGGGAGGCCACGCCCCACCCTCTCAAAATGGTCACGTGACCCCCCCTACCCCTTCCAACACAGCACAACCTCCTTATGGAATCATAAGACGGGTGAAGAGAAAACGGGAAAA
>NW_027286974.1:2900917-2923417 GCF_022747635.1 Hetaerina americana | reverse complement strand
ACGGCGTATTTACTACGGAACATGGTCAAAAACAAAAACCCCTGCCATGTCTTTGAAGTAAAACACAGATAAAACAAAGATTTGGTCCAGATAAAGGATCAATTTCGGGAGAAAATGGATCAGGCGTAACTACGCTCCATATATCAAAAGTGTATTCTAACGAGTCTTTTCTTAGACATCCTTACTCTACGCCCCCCTTGTCATCTTAATTCCATCCTTCTATGTGTATGAGTGGAAGCCTCTTTTCCTTAATATGATGCAATTCTTCCCCTTATACTTCCCCACTACTTACTTTGACACACCGTATTGGTCTATCGAAAGACATCCAGAGATAATATGAACGTATTAAACTGTTCCACGTGCACTAATGTTATTACCCCATCCTATTCTTAATGTTTAGCGGAAGCCGTTTTCATTATTTCTGGAATATCGCATAACCTTCGTTTTATTAATATTGATTCCATACACACACACACATATATATATATACCGGGTCGTAGTACTCCATAGGGTAGACATCGTTGGACTGCCGACCAAAGGGTCCCGGGTTCGATTACCGGGCAAGGCACTCTGGGCACCTGCTGCTCCACCCTAGCTACGTGATTTCTCAGGTACCAGATTTTCCTGGGTAACCATAACCGGCACAGTGTATTCAGGAACTGGACCCCCTTATTAATACCCTGCTAATGTGTGAATATTCACACGCCATAAATAGGGCTTGTACTGGGTGATCTCTACCATCACCTACTAAACCGACCTTAGGGTTGATTACTACTGTGTTTATGGTTATATATATATATATATATATACACATATATATATATATATACATATATATACATATATATATACATATATATATATATACATATACATACATATATATATATATATATATATATATATATATATATATATATATATATATATATATATATATATATATATATATACATACATATACATACATATATATACATACATATATATATACATATATATATATATATATATATATATATATATATATATATATATATATATATATATGTGTGTGTTTATGTATGTTCAGTTTCCAATTCACTCATTTAAAGCTTTCATTGGCTAATTGGCAAATTATAGAGCTTGGTCATCCAATCAAACCCAAACTGATTTTAAATGAATTCCACTTCCGATTTTCATTCCTATCTCTCCAGTACTCCTTCCCATTATGCCTCTATTTAATCATTTCCTCCATTTATGTATATATATATATATATATATATATATATATATTGAACACCACCGGTTAAAATGGGATACACCCCATGCCTTACACCTCTTCCTAAAGCACTGCCCAATCCGGACACTCCCTCTTTCTCTCCCTCTTCGTTCCCCACTCGCACCTGATTATACTCGTATGTGGGTGTGTGGGATGAAGAATGGAGAAGGTGAAATGGACCGAAAGAAGGAAAACAAATGAGGAAGTACTTGGTATGGTGTGAGGCGAAGAGAGAGGGGTTTGTTCGGAGATATATCCTATGGAGGAGGCAGATGAAAAGTGGATGAAGGGGGTTTTGGCCGACAATAGTGGGATGTTGAAGAAGACTGTAATAGAGGTGAGAATGTTAATGGAAGATGAGGAAAGGGAAGGCCAATTGAAGAGAGGACGTCGTGGCGAAATTCCTCCGCGAAAGGAAATCACGATTCACGATCTTAGATTTCATCTCGGAAAAGGTCAGAACTGGAAAAATTTTAGTTCGCCATCCGGCCGTGGAATGAAATGAGGGCAGCAGACGACGGGAGGTTGATAGGGACTTGTTTATCAAACCGTCCCAATCTTCCCAATGACGTGAAGACGGTGAGAAACGAGCAATCGTCACGCTATGCACGCCTGAGCGTCGGTCACGCCTAAGGGTAACAAAGAAGGGAACAAACACAAGGTACACCGTCTGTCGAAACGTTCGTTCAAATTATGACCCTTGGGCGCTCCTATTTCGGTATTTCAATGCATCTGGAGCAGGCGAATCGTTTCATCGTATCAGGATATCCCAAGGAAATATCGATTCCAAGATTATGAATGATTCTGTCGCATATGAGCACTTAAAATTGAAAATAAATAAATACTATGTCTAATTTAATCAGACCTCTAATTGCAATCGATTTAAGTGTCGATTACCGATACGATATAACACTTAAACATCGATAAATTCATTCTTACACATCGTTAAAGGAAATTTATTCAATTAAGCATTGTATTCAATTACGTCACTAAACATCGTAAAATTCACCATATATATCGAACAAATATCGATTCAAATTAACTATTTGTAATCGATTTAAATATGAATTCAATAGTCGAAAATCGAAAATTCTTTTAAAAATGCGACATATTCATTTTGCAAAGTCGATAATTTCAATATATCGATGTATTTCCATGCAGCGTCGTTACATTTACCGTTGCGATAAGGAAATAATGAAAGACCAAAGTTAATTGTTATGACAATATCGATATTGGTTGATTAGTAATGACATTTATCGATACATTTATTGAATCGATGATCGATACAGATAATGGCTCGATACATTAATGTCTGTCGCAGTTAAAACTATCGAAACCATAATTTACCTGTCATAAAAATATCGATATTTTTCGAATAGTAATAATATTCATCGATATATCTGTCGAATCGATATTCGATACAGGTTAGATGGCATGGTATGGAATGCTGATATTGTACAGGATGGTATATCGATTCTGAATCGCATTTAAATCGATTAATTCGTATCGAAGGAGGCCTTCTCGCAAAAAATATGACTCAAGGCCATTCGAATCGATTTTCGCGAAGGTCAACGGAGGAAAACACACACACACACACACACACACACACACACACACACACACACACACACACCGGAACGCACGTACTTTAATGTGGGCTTGACACGCACGTTACACACATACACAGCGCATGACGTATTGGGATGACGTCAGACACCCCACAAACGGCGCGAGATTATTCTGATTGACGGCGTCCCGTCGCGATGGCAACGGAAAGACAATTGAGTCACCTATTTATAAAAGATGACACTCGAATATAATCACTTTACTACATTAACTTAATAATAATAATTTTGACAATACGGGATAGCAACTGCAGGGTTATAGATAGCAAAAATTCCACTTGCCACCCTCAGCGTCTAAAAAATAATTAGTTGTATTTAAATGCATGCTCTTCCACTAACCTTATGTGTTTTGCTATAATAACCCATTCTTTCCGAATGAACTCATTCATGTTCTGTTCATCTGTTTTTAAGTTTCCCTTTCAATCCCTCGTCCCTCTCCGCGGGGGCAAATTCCTGCTACCTGCAACGTTGGGTCCCAT
Source organism: Hetaerina americana (assembly GCF_022747635.1). Taxonomy (NCBI): domain Eukaryota; kingdom Metazoa; phylum Arthropoda; class Insecta; order Odonata; family Calopterygidae; genus Hetaerina; species Hetaerina americana. The sequence continues at coordinate 2,920,052 of NW_027286974.1, read as the reverse complement.
TCCCTGCCTTTTACAGACTCTTTGGGGGTAGAGTGTTTCGTGGTGCATTTTCATGTGGTGTTTCAATTTCTTGCTTGTTGTGTCCTGGCTTCCGTGTTGTAGGATGTCTTTCGTGCTGCATCATGTGGTGCAGTTTTTTAAGTTGTTTTGCGGTATATGTGTTTGCATGAGTATTGGATGAAAGGATTTTTACATGAGTGTGTGCGCTGCTGTGGGTGTGATTTTCCGTGTTGTTTTTTTTGCATGTGGTATATTTCTTTTTTACGGTTGGTGACCTAACACCCCCCGCCACACGCCCTAGCGGCGGCTTGCGGGGTATTATGTAGATGTAGATGTAGATTAATATTTTTTGGAAAAAGACCGACTCGGTCGATCCGTTCGCGTACGAATACTGAACGGTTCATGTGAGCTGAACGACTTAATTACATTAGTGTATAATTAGCGTTTCACTTTAATATATGTTTATTATTATTATTATAAATAGAATGAGGTGCTTTTTCGAGAGCCGGTTCTTTGGCGGTTGGCTCAAATGATACGCTCTTGAACGAAAGTGAACGGTTCAACCTAAAGAACCGATCGGCTTAACACGATCTATATTTTAAATATTTAAGTATATATATATACACACACACACAAATAAGTATATATATATATATATATATATATATATATATATATATATACTCATATATACAGAAACATATATAAGGAAAAGGGATAGGAACACGTATAAAGGACGTATATATATATATATATATATATATATATATATATATCAATGGGTACCTTCGCAGGGAATCACGAGAAATGATTCGTATCTCCCATGGCCTCGAATTCAGCGATTGATATACGTTTGAATTCAATTTCCGATCTCGAAATACGTGTAAACGCGATTTGCATTTGAAACTGAGGTCGCGTGCGCGAATATTAATGGCGGATGAAAAGTCCTCGACGAATTTGGGTCAATGAAAAACACGCCTAGATCTCAAAAACCAAATGACTCAAAGGAACTGAATGAACGGTTCGCCAATTCTAAGATTCGGTCAGCCAATTAGTTTTCCCGATAGTTCAATTTATAAAAAAAGGTCCGCTTGGGTGCGCGAAACGTTCGTTTAAACGTTTTTTTCCAATACATCCACTCGCAAAAAGCGATAGGCAAGGGGGGGAAGGGATAAATGATTAAAAATCTAGACGAAAAATCAATCAATACTTACTGGGGCAGACACCCTTAACAACCGATAAATAAAGAGGTAACCATGGAAACCTTGCGCGAACTGGCGGCCTTGGCAACGGCGTTAATCGCGACGGAGAAACTATTTAGCGAAAACAATAGCGCACAAATTTGAACGCGTAAGGCAAGGACGTTTGAAGGATAAACAACCAAATACTAGCGTAACCATGGAAACGGTTAAAACGCGCGCATAAAAGTTAAAAACCGTTAAAACAAAACGCAATCGATAGAAGTAAAAAAAACCGAAAACTATTTTTGAAAACTGCGGAACGGATAACCATCGGCAACAAGTCTCCAAAGATGCAAAATCAACAAAGAGACTGATCGGAAATTCGCGAATTGAAATCAATGACAACTCAAAGTTAATGTATCACACGAAATGCATTTAAAATCATTTATTCGCCGGCATATTGTAAAAAAGTAATTTTCATTCTTAATTTTGTGTCATTTAAGCATGTCGTATTATTCAAATGCAATCATTTCAAAATATATGATTACGATTATTTATCTACGAGTTAAAGATGACAGTTATTTAGGATTCCGGAATCAGTTAAAAAAAAACACTTTGAAAAAACCGAATTTCCGTGCCCACGGTGGTATCCTAGCAACAGTGTCAACAATTCTCATTACCATGGCAACCGACTCAACAATGTGATGGAGAGTTTGAAGTGACCATTGCGAAAATAAAACTTTTACTTTTTTTATAAACGTTTACCCTTTTTTCGCCACGAATGCATAATTCTAAATCCTACTTCAATTTTTTGAATTTAAAGTTTTTTTTTAGTTAAAAAAATGAACTTTTAAACAAATGAATCGGTCACCCCTGGCGACCGTTTATTATTCCCCGTATGTAACGAAGCGTGACGTTAGCAACCGCCGCGTGATGTCATAATTATATGTCTTCCACGAAAAATAGCACGCCTATATTTCGTGTTCACATTAACGTCCAATTAACCGACTTCCTACGAAACACGTGATCATTCCAGATGACACTGATTCAATTCGAACAAACAAACACAAACAAATAAATATATTTACATATGTATTAATGCAATTAGGAAAGTTGTCAATTAATGTGCGGAATACGCCATCTTGGTTCCGATGACGTCACACCACGCCGCATCCATTGATGGTTGGTTCTTCAACCTTTCAATTTCTAAGGTCTCGCAATTTTCTTCTCGCGAACGGAAAATGATACGGAGTCGTTTTTTAGCTTAATCGACGCGGAAGACATTCAAGATATCATTTTAGGATTAAGATTTACCAAAAAATTATTGTAACCGAGTTTTTAAACATTCAATGACATGGGAACGGTAAATAATAACGAAAATGTTTTCACACGTCTGAAAAACGTAAAAAACACAAGACTGATGCCATGACTACGCTTTTCTTCAATAAAAGGTTTATATTATTAACAAATAAGTTAAGTAGTCGTCTTCTGATGGATTTACAAACGGTGTCACTTGTCAACGGGTTTTTAAAAAAAGACCAGATTCGGAAATTACGAAAATTTGGGTCACATTTCAAATTTTTCTGTAAAAAAAAGTATTAATTTTCGTAATTTAAATGCATTTTTTATACAAAAATATGCATTTTTCGTTCCATAAAATATTTTTTTTAAACATTTTTCGTACTAAAAATATTTATTTTTAGCAATGGAAAAATTAATTTTTTTAAAATAAAAATAGTTATTTTCTGCGATAAAAATGTTATTTTTTGGGAACCAAAATTTTGATTTCGTTCCATTAAAAACACATTTTTCGTAAAATTATCCAATTTTTTTCTTAAAAAAATTCATTTTTTGTAAAAAAATATTATTTTTTTAAATATTCAGTTTTTTTAATAAAAATACGTAATTCAAATAAAGGGTTAAAAATGTCAGTTTTCAGAGTGTTACCATACCACGATTTCGTTAAAAATCACGCGAAATTTTGGAATGCCTTTTTCTTCTTTTCATTTCATCAATTTTTTCTTTGATTTTTTTCTAAAAAACACTATTTTAAATAAAAACCAACGGTAATTTACAATTGAATGCATTTTTTATAGTTATCATATAGTTTTTTAAGCAAAAGAATTGATTGATAGGCAAAAAGAACGTCTTCTTTTTATCATTCAGAGGTCATGAACTGCAGCCAAGTAATTAGAATCAATTTCGAAGTCAATTTCAAAGGTCAGCCCTCGGTTAAACAAATTAATGAAAAATTGTCAGTAACGTAATGGAAAAGAAAAATAAATAAACAATTGATGTTCGAATTGTGAACATTTTGACAATTGAGGGTAGCACATGCGTAACCAACCTTTCGCGTAACTATTACGACTTTCACCTTACAAATAATTCGGAAATGTCTTTTAAAATGCTTTCATTCATTTATTCCAGTAATGAATAAAATTGAATTCTTTCGAGTGTATTATTACACTCATTTATTTCAGTTTAGTCCCTTATTCAAAGATTATAATTGGTATACTTTTGGATATTCTCATAACGACAAGTTTTAAAACAAAAACAAGGTCGGAATTATTCATAAAACCTAACCTAAATTGTTCAAATAGCCAAATGGATTTAACGAGACACTGACATGTTTAAGACACTTTTAACGCCATTAATGACGAATTAAAATTAAGAACACGTGTTAAGACGAAATATGAAAATGGTTTCTTTATCATCGGAGCCGATGGCATTACAATTATCATCTTATATACGTCGACCGCCTTTCAATCAAATTACAGAGAGAACGGAGACGAGGAAGCCTTCTTGGATGGATTCTTGGAGGGGATGGACATCAATGAATCGAAATTATGATAATCCGTCAATTCCCCGAACGAATGGGATGAGTCAGCTGATTGGCAAATGCGATTACCAAGCATCCACCGTAACCATAGGCTACGATTACATTTCGGATACACATGAAAGGTATTCCCCTTACGAAGATCTATCTCGAGTTGCTGGGGAGACCACATGACACTAACAGACACTGCCCATATCCCAAATAACTCCAACGGACATAATTAGAAGTCCGTTCATAAAAAAAAAATATATATATATATATATATATATAATACATATATATATATAATACATATATATGTGTATATATATAATACATATATATGTGTGTGTGTATATGTATATATATATATATATATATATATATATATATATATATATATATATATATATATATATATATGTCAAAACGTCAAATAACATATTTTGAGTGTCCTTTCTTTTCGTCTCTATATTCTAAAAATCTACATCCATGTTTATATATATATATATATATATATATATATATATATATATATATATATAATATATATACGTACGCATTCATTAATTTTTCTGGTTTCACCGATAGTGATACCAAGACTAGACAAGACTATTTAACTATATCCATTTAGGATCGGTCCATCCCTATCCGTACAATCTGTATTCCTCCATTTCCCGTACTATATCAACATTCTTTAGTGTTTTACCAATTCACTCCATTAAATGCCTTTTCCTCAAATCATACGAAACACGCAATTAGGTCTATCCCTTTGACTCTATCACATTCTTGCACATCCCCCCCTTTAACTCTCCCTCTCTCTGCAATTCGTGACCTCTCTCTCTCTCTCTCTCTCTGTCTGTATTTCTGCAGTGGTTTATCGCATGTTCTTTCACTTCTTGGAAACCCATAAACCGATCGGGAAATTGGAATGAGATATCCAAAGAGCGACCGACCGACTCCCCCCCCCCCCCGTTTAGAATAACCGCCCCCCAATGCCGCCCCCGCACGCAGTTCCACATTCCGACGTCCGACGGCGCTCAAGTACACCACCACAGGGTACTAGACCTCACCCACGGTCCAACAGTGCTGCTGCCACTCGGCGCACACCATAAGTACGAACTCCCGCCTCACTCTCGAGGCGGGGAGTTGAGTTGACCCGACGAAAGAATGGATTACCACTTCCCCTTTCACATTCCCCTACAAACACCCCCCCATTCCCTTCCTCGGCCCCTTTCTCTTTTTTATTGTATCGCTCGTTTTCGAAAGCGTCGATGACTTAACCGACATCGCGAACATCTTCTTCCTCCCGATTCGACACACACCCAACACGAAGAATGAATGAATCAACGGGCTAGCTCTGGGGCTGCCCAACTGGGCGCCCAATGTGCCGGTTATGGTTTCACAGGAAGATCTGGTACTATCCGAATAATCACATATATCTTAGGTGGAGCTGCAGGTGCCACCAGGGGGGCTTGCCCGGGATTCGAAACCGGGACCCTCCGGTCAGCAGTCCAACGCTCTACTCTCTGGACTACACCACGACCCACACACACACACACACATGTATATATATATATATATATATATATATATATATATATATATATATATATATATATATATATATTCCGCTGCCAAATGTTTATGTTTATATATGCATATATATATATATATATATATATATATATATATATATATATATATATATATATATATATATATATATTCCGCTGCCAAATGTTTATGTTTATATATGCATATATATATATATATATATATATATATATATATATATATATATATATATCCGCTGCCAAATGTTTATGTTTATATATGCATATATATATATATATATATATATATATATATATTCCGCTGCCAAATGTTTATGTTTATATATGCATATATATATATATATATATATATATATATATATATATATATATATATATATATATATATATATATATATATATATATATTCCGCTGCCAAATGTTTATGTTTATATATGCATATATATATATATATATATATATATATATATATATATATATATATATATATATATGCATATATAAACATAAACATTTGGCAGCGGAAGGTCCAACCGCCAGGCATTAGATCCGACAGACGGACGTAAAATACGGATATAGCCTCCAACGCACACCCTCGTCAATTTCAATAGATTGAAGGGAAGGGGTAGCCTCTAAACGCCACACTTCTACTTAAAAGAGCATTAATTTAAAGTCCTTGGAATGGATCTATTAGCCTCGCACAAGGTCCATCCATTTCGTCAGAGCGATACGAGGAAAGCTACGATCAACGGACACACACACATACACATACACACACATGTAAACATGTTGCTAAACAACACACCAACCGTGTCCTGGACGCGATGGTTGCCTTGGCAACGCACACAACAACCGACATTGTTCAATTTATTAACGTTTGTTTCCCAAATTAGACGGAAATAGACAACAAAATTAACTTCTTCGTGGAAGTTATATTTCCGCGGACGTTCGATTAAATGAAACGTAAAGAAAATGAAATATTTGGACTGGACTATGATTGATTGGTGAATTTTAGCGACTTAAGCACATGGCACCGGGTTTCCCTACGATTTGGAGTCATTAACTACTGAAGGTATTCACAAAAAATGAGGTCAATGGCCATTAAGGTCCACGGATATAATATTCAAACGATTACTTCAAATGTTAGGATTACGACAGCTCTTCCAAGCAGACATGTCGAACTCAAAATTGAGAACATTTAAAAGACTTACCGTCATGAAGAAGGTCGGAAATTATACGAATTTTGATTATACATACATAAATACATATATATATATATATATATATATATATATATATATATATATATATATATGTGTGTATATATATATATATATATATATATATATATATATATATATATGTGTGTATATATATATATATATATATATATATATATATATATATATATATATATATATATATATATATATAATATGTCCATGTATAAATACCTGCGCATATTTCAATATCTCGTGACTACAGACGAAAACGTATCAGCGACAACCTAATAGAACGCGAATACACCATTACTATAACGGTAATTCACATTTGAAACAATTATTATTATTCAAAACAAAGCAACAGACAAGGAAAAGCGAAATGCGACGCGCTGTGCGAGAGGTGGTTAGAAACGGGAGAAGCCGATTGGTGGAATGACGCAACAATGGGATCGCTCGGCCCCGCCCACTCACTCGAAACAACTAGGACAAGTGGTCTGTTGAATAAATAATACAGTGAAGAGGCGGTGACCTTTAATGAGGCGACCAATCAGGAATCAGCTAGCACGATTACCACGATTTAAGCGGTTTTGAAGCTGCAAGCGTGCTGAAACAATGAGTGGAAACTGATCGCTGATTGGCTAAGAGACACATGAACATTTTATGCAACCACGCCACCAAAGTATCCCCATAGGATTACACCCCCAAATGAAAATAGACACGCCCCTAATTAAAAATAGACACGTCCCTAATTAAAAATAGAAACGTCCTTAATTAAAATAGCCACGCCCCTAATTATAGAGAGCTAAGCCCCTAATTTAAAAGATCCACGCCCCTAATTTAAAAGATCCACGGCCCTGATTAAAAAGATCCACGCCCCTAATTAAAAAGAGCCACATCCCTAATTGAAAAGAGGCACGCCCCTATTTGAAAAGAGACACGCCCCTAATTACAATGAGACACGCCCCTAATTAAAAAAGCCCCCGCCCCTAATTAATTGAGCCCCGCCCATAATTAACAGAGCCACGCCCATAATTAACAGAGCCACGCCCACAATTATTAAGAGCCGGGCCCCTTATTAAAAGACCCGCGCCCCTAATTAAAAGAGTCACTCCCTTAATTCAAGCAAACACGCCCCTAATCATAAAGATCCACGCCCCTAATTAAAAGAGTCAACCCCCTAATTCAAGCAGACACGCCCCTTATATTTCAGTGGGCGACCATGCCCCTTTAAGTAATACACACAAACACGATCGTACACCCTAAAATTACCTTAAGCCTTATCATGCTGGTTGTTTGAAACGACTGATAATTTGCCAACTCAGAACGATACTGGATATGACTTGTTACACTTGAACGACTGAAACTCTACACTCAACGAGCTGAAGTAACCACGCCCCTAAAAACAAACAAGCCACGCCCCCTCAGCTACATAGCCAGGCGTATGGATTAAAGATTGCTGGCAATAAATAAAATATTCAGCAAACTCGCGTTGGACGCGGTTTGGGCAGCATTTCCAGCGCCATTGCGTGACCACGTCCTATTAAAATTAACAGGCCAACTTCCCTGATTGTCGAATCCCTGGAGAATAGGTCGCAGATTAAGAATGAAAGCATTGGATTTGTGTTCCAACGTCGTCAAATCAAAATATTCGAACAATATTGATGCTATTCAGCCACGCCCCTTTATCCATCAGGCCAAGCCTACGAAATTAAATAGCCACGCCCCTTGGTTCACCCACTGAGCCTATTTGTTTGCGGACATTACATAATGACGTTTTGCAAATCGATATGCATTTGTTGACAGTCGCAAACTATTAAAGTGAAAAGTGTTTATCGAAATATAATTCATTCACTTTAGCGCCAAACCTCTTAAATGTCACTCCCATTACTTAACACGCCACGCCCTTTACTATCAAAACACACCCTTTATTAATGAGCCACGCCCATTATTTAACTGCTCACGCCCTTATATTAATATGATCCTCTCGAAATTTATCATGCCAAGTCCTCTGACAATAAACCACGCCCTTTATAAATAAGCCACGCCTTTTGTTAATAAGCCACTCCCGCTGTTTAACAGGCCACTCCCCTTAACTAATGTAAACCCCGCCCCTTTTCCGTTTTCATTCTCACAAAATCTCCAATTCAGCGTCCTCCAACCTTCAAGCTAGCCAACTTCACAAAATGGGTAAAATCGAAATGGATGCGAAGGGTTAATCTTTTACACAATAAAAGCCAATTTGGGTCATCCAAATCTGACATGGACGTCATTGACCACCGGAAAATGACAAAGAGAAATTAATTAAACAATGGAGCCACCATTTTAAAGCCAAAAGAGGATTCTAAATCTGTTTAAGTATTGAATTAATTTAATAGCATCACGCTGTGAAGTGTAACGCCAATAAAGAGTTGAAATTCAGATTTAGAAAGGTCGATAAGATATTATCGATATAATATGTCTATAGATCCCTTTATGTTATTTTATCGAACGATATATCTACTTGTCGAACAATTTAAATATATAGATGTATCGGAAAATATATCGTTAGATTTTTCAACAGATATATCAAACAATATATATCGAATATAGATCAATAGATATATCGAAATATATATCGATCGATTATATCGATTACCAGCTTAAGAAAAAGCATTAAAATCACAATCTCTCAAGTTCTTCCGATTTTTAGGTCAAAGGCATAATCGAAATTCGATATTATCTTTATCGATGTATTGATGGTATCAATTGACGTATGAAACGATTCAATTCTAATCGACCACGTTTTAAAATTGAATTTATAGCATTAAAAACCCAAATTAAAACGAAATTTCAATTTGCTCGGTAGAAACCTACAAAACCAAAAAATTGTTTATTTGCATAAGAATCGGTTGCCAACGGAAACCGGAGAACAATGTGTTTTTCTCCGTTTCGTCGACATGGCAACGAATAGGCAAAATCGAAAGAATTGGCATAATTTGTGCAATTTTCCATGTCCGTTTTTGGATAACCCACGCAACAAAGTGAGTGAAAAAGCTAAGCATTTTTTTATTAATTGAAAAAAAATTTGGCTGGAATTAAAACAAGATGGCCAAACAAACTTGCGTCGCAAACAAAGGAAGAGCGTAATTAGCGTAAAAGGGTGAAGATGGATACTGAATAGTGCCAACAACGTTTCGCCTACATCTCTAAGCACATTCCCTTTTAATTTGTTTGTTTGTTTTGCAGTTGTTGTCAACAGTGAATTGGTGACTCACGAAAGTAATTCAGCGTCTCCCGAATCTGCTCTGGGCTGAGGTCAAGGTTGGGTGCGGACTCCGATGCTCCACTGTCCTGCTGGCAGTTCCCCGATTGGCCGCCAGATGAACCCCAGTCTGAATTCTCGTAACCTTGGCGACGGAGAAACAAAAAATGAAAAAAGATGGCCGTGACAAAAAAAAAATTCGGTTTCATTCTGAAAAATTAATTATTACATAACATTATTTCAAAAAAAAAACAAATTTTATCGAGATTATTTATTTAAAAATTAATATTTCCAATTCATTATACATAATCCGCAATTAAGATCGTTTAATATCGAAATTACAAACTATCGAAAAATCGACTAATCGAATTTTGAAAAATATCGAATTATGTAATCGTTGAAATTTGCAATGATTGAAATATAACAACAACATATAACAAGATTAACTTTTAATTTTAAAGAATAACAATCGATTATCGAAATTTTGAGTTATCGAATACCGCTCTGAAATATAATCTAAAGTCGAATATATTTTTACAATCAAAACATAACATTGAAAATATAATATTATCATTTTCAATCGTAATATTATCGAAACGCAAAAATCGAATACGGAACTGTAGAATTATCGAATTTTAAAATATCGTTATTCAAACGTGGAACGATACTAAAATATATTCAATTTTAGTAATCAAACGATAATGTTGACATTATCAATAAAACATTTAATATCGCATTCCTACGTAATTTAATACTTTTTAAATTTTTAATTATGTTAATTCTATTACATAAACCGGAGCCACTTAAGATTTCATTTTTAAAAAATGGAAAGCATGTCGATTTTATATATCGATAAATATATATCGATTTATATATCGATATATCGCAATTCATTTCTTCAAAAGAAGTGCTATCAGAATCAAACAATCGAATACCGAACTGTCGAATTAGTGTGCGATATTATCATATCATATTCGATTACCAAAATCATCAATTATCTACGTCAAAACTCACGCTTTTTAATGCTTCGACATATTTAATCGAAATTATCGACCAAGAAAACTAGTCAATTTTGACCAGAATCAATTAATCGATTTTGTAATTATCGATTTAATTTGCGATTAAATCAAATTATAATCGGTCTTCAGAAATCAATAATTATCTAACAGTCAAATCTCACGAGTTATTCATGCTTCGATATATTTAATCGAATCCATCGAACATAGAGAACAAGTCAATTGTTACCACAATCAATTATTCGAATACGAAACTATCGATTCAATTTGCGATAAAATCGCACTACAATCCATTATCGAAATTATTATGTAACATCAGAAATTGCGATTTTTTATGTTTCGATACGTATTCAATCAAATACATCGAACAATGAAAACAATTTATTATCGATTACCTTGGCATCCAAGTAACGCGCGAAACCATAAAGCCGCCATGAAAGCAAGAAAGGAAAAGAGAACAAGTGAGTAGTGGAAATGCGACGTCGAATGTCACTCACCCGCGAAATCCGTCAAGGTGTCAGCCCTGAGTTTATACTTTGGTATCTGCTCCTCGACTAGACTTATAATCTCAACTTCCGGAATGTTTCCACCACTGCAGAGGTCTGAAATAAACACACAGAAAACAAATATCACAAAAAAGGTTATTTGTGAATCGCAAATTCAAACAATGAAATCAACATCAACGACCAATGTCATGGCGACCACATTGTCCGTCGGTCATTGTTGTACGTCTTGTGCTTCTAAATTGTTTGCTCTCGCCGTCCGTTTGGGAGAATCGGTTTGGAAAAAATTACTTCCTCACATTTCACACTAAAGAGAAGTCGTTCTTGTCAAGAGGTGTCACTCCTTCCCGAGGGCTTAAAGGCGGCGTGCTCTCTGACCGTGGTCCATTTGCCCCTTACTACACGTGCCAAAGCCCCCCCCCCCCCACCCAATCCCCCTTGACCGCCAAAAGCTCTTTTACTCTCTTCCCTCATCGCTATTCTTGGGAGAGGCGTCTTGAGACGGCCATTCAATCTCACTCTCGACAGTAGAAATATCCCACGATGTATATATATATATATATATACATATATATATATATATGCTTTCATAGACGTAACACGGAAGTGCCGAATAGTACAATACACAGTAACACATAATATAGAAACACAAAAAAAGAGAACACTCACACGTATTTTCTTGATATTTCGACGGAAACAATCCGTCTTCCTCTGAAGATGTAGAAGTAATCACATCTTCAGAGGAAGACGGATTGTTTCCGTCGAAATATCAAGAAAATACGTGTGAGTGTTCTCTTTTTTTGTGTTTCTATATTGTGTGTTACTGTGTATTGTACTATATATATATATACACATAAAAATACACACACACATCTTTGGGGTATACCACCAGATATAATATATATATATCGATTAAAATATAACGCCAAAGCGCGATAGCTCTAATATCGATAATAATAGCGGCTCCATCGATTGTACTCCGCCCACTTGTACGTGTGTGTATATATACATATATATATATATATATATATATATATATATATATATATACACATATATATATATATATATATATATATATATATATATACACATATATATATATATATATATATATATATATATATATATCGGCCATTTTAAAGGTTATTCGGACTTTTTACTAGGTTCCCATAGCTATGAAGAACGCCAATCGCGATCTCCAGTGGAACTAAGACATGGAGGAAAAGGAGGTCTTTAATCTAATATATATATATATATATATATATATATATATATATACACACACACATTTTTTTTCTCGCCGTCAAGAATAAAATGGCTCCCAGACTACGACAAATGGCTTCCTGAGACATTTTCACCTTTTATTTTTAACAGTAGACCATCATTTTAAAATGCTTACCGCTGTCACGTTAACTGCAATAAACCTAACGATTTTCAAAATCAATTTCATACATCAAACACATCAAATACGACGGGAAACCATGGTGATCCATCCATTCGCTAAATTTCAAGACAACAGACAATATCTTTCGAGAAATGGGCAAACGCCGTATGACTTCCGTGATTGTGAATTTGAAACGACTGAACGGCTAGCAATCGTCCGTTCTCGTGTTAACAATAGCAGAGGAACAGTTCCGGCTCGTCGCTATTGGGAACAGTTTCCCTTGGCGATCTGTCGGTAGACTTGAAAAAGAGAGACAGCAGATGGACGACGTTTGGGCGACGTCCAAAGGAACACTTTTGGTTCCCCGCACGTCACCACCGCGTGAGACGGACGTAAATAAAAGCCGACGCCCACGCACTCCGGCGCCCGACGGGGGAACAGGGGGGAAAAAAATGAAAAACGCCCGGCGCAGTTTTAAATCCTCCATTGACGAAACTGCTTCCGTTCCTACGTCAATCGCAAACGTAAGATATTAATTGAAAGATGACATCATACGAGTTCATAGAAAAGGCATAACCGTTTCATTGAAAAATATTATTTTCAATTATGGCCGAATTTAAAATTTATACAGAGAAACTAACACAATAGAAATATCTCGTCTTCGTCAACGTGTTTTCGAACAAAATTCAAGCCACTCAGATCTCAGTCTCCACGAGATACGTGATCATTAAAAAGTAAAAAAATATTGAAGCAACTCTCCCGTCGTCAAGGAGTAAACGGCGCCTTTACAACGCTTATACAAGAATGGTAACTGTTCGAATGATCCACTCGTAGTTTCTTTCAACATTTAAAAACCTTTACCTTGATTGTGGGCGAACAATTAAACCATCAACAATAAAACATCTACAAGAATATGCGCTTTGCATCGCATCATCGGAATTTAATTTCGAAGATCGATTCTCAGTAATTGAATTTGAAAAGTTAAAATTACGAAGTCTAACCAGGAATGTATATAAATAAAATTATTTCGGTGGATTCATGATGAATTTTCTTTGCCTTGCCATCGGGACGTTACCATGGAAACGTAATCTAGCACCCACCTCCGTACGCCTCCATAGCATCGACCTATCAAGTTTAACGATTATATTTCCGTCGCATGACAATAATTTTCAACGATTCTGGACAATAATACGTTGATCACTTGGCATTTCGTCAGTATTCAATTTCTATTCGATCATCGCCGTTTATTTTACTTTTTCTTCACTTAAAGCACTTTGTTTTAGTGCTAGCATATCGTTTCCGTACCATGTAGACGTTGCCATGGTAACTTCACCAAGGTGATCTCGGTAAAAAGGTTGCCTGGGAGACGATTCCTCAAATCGGAGCCTCTAAAATCATTGACCTTCGATCACCTTGAACGCCTCGCGTGGAATGGAAATTAGATGCATCGGAAAAACGTGTAATGCGTGGCCTGGAAACGCCGAAAAACATACGAGGCGAGATTAGCGCACGGTTGCCAAGGAGCCGTGGTTAGCACCCCTAAACAGTTAGCACCTTCTGAGTAATTTAATGCGCCCAGCGGCGACGACACGGCCTTCGTGCGCCTTATGTTTTTTCCCCCTTTCCTCCCGTCAGACGAAACGATTTCCGACAGTCTTTTGTTTCACGCTTCGCTTCTCGTTTATATGGTTTAAATTATATCGAGTTTTGCGGGTGAAATATCGATAATAATAACCTGCAGACAATCGAGCAGTCCGCTCATATCGAAAGCATATCATTCACTCTTAAATATATCGACATTTCAAAGGCGAAGTGAAAGTATCGCAAACAATCATTTCGACCTAATCCGACATGTAGTATCGATTGCCAATTCGATTCCATTCCGCTCTTTGATATCGACTAAACCAATCGAAACGGGGTAAATCCCGCTAGGTCCCTGAACCAATTAAAATGTAAAAATCGATATTATCGCACATGGAACATATCGTTCGATTAATCGAATTACCAACTTTCATTCAAGTCATCACATCGAATATAATTCTGACGTATATCTGACTTCTAAACCGTTCCTGAGGTAAGGATGGAGTCTGGTAGCAGTTATTTGGCTCCCAGCCGTTGGGCGAGTGCGGATGGATCGTTTGCGAAACCTCTACATAACGCGACCTCGTACCGCTCCGTCACGAACCAGTTATTGGAACAGCACTAAGCCATGGGGTGCCAAGTTCAACGGAAACAATGGGAACTCGGTAGCAGTTCGGTCGGCTCCCAGCCTTTGGCGAAGTTCGGATGGATCGCTTGCGAAACCTCTATATATATTAATACACGAACGTGACCTAAGTTAGTATTATAATAATATTGGCTAATGGATGCGTGGAGTAGGGTATGGTGACTCACCGGTGATGGTCTCCGCATCTCTCGTCGTGGTCGTGACTCCGTTGGGTGGTGGTGGTTTCAGGGGCAGCTCTTCCGGCCGCCGGCCCTGCCGCCGCCGCTGCCCAAGGGGTGGTGGTGGTGGTGTTTCGGCCGGCGCCAAGGGCGGATCCGTACCTCCTACCCCTCTTACCCCTCCTCTCCTTCCCTCCTTCTCTCTGTCGGCAACAGGGCCGGCGGTCACTGGGACGTCCAGCTTGCCAGTCCGGCGTCCAGGGGGGGGTCCCGCTGCGCCCCTGGCGGCGGGCGCAGCTACGATGGCAGCGGACGAAGCGATGCGACCGCCGGCGCCACACTTCCCATTGGCGCCACACGAGACAATACGAGACAAGAGAGAAAGAGAAAGTAGAGAGAGATTAGGATATTGTTTGGCTGGGAGCCATCGTTGACTTGACTACGAGCAATCATTGTTGGGGCAGCCCTGATCGTCCACAAGGCTGTCAATCATTGTTGGGGCGGCCCTGATCGTCGACAAGGCTATTAACTAATTGTTACTTGGCCCTGATGGTCCACAAGACTATTAACTAATTGTTTCGCTGGCCCTGTTCGATGTCAAGACGACAAACCAAGACTGTAACTAATTGTTGGGTGGGACCGATTGTTGACAGACGAATATTAATTATTGGGTAGCCCTGTTCGTCGACAAAGACTGCATGTCGTAATTGTGGGCTGAGCATTATCTTTTGTTTAAGAGTATTACTCATTGTTACTGATTGTTGTTGCCTGGGAATGATGGTTGATACACACAAACTTTGGCACTAATTGAACACTGGCACTGATTAAACAGGATTGTAAGAAGGAATGAAAGAAATCATTGCGTCATTCACGAACAATTACAAATCGTAACGTCTCGTCAACAATGGGAAATTACAATTGGACAAGCGAATTATTTTCTTAACGGATAAGCCGTCGTCAAAGGGAACAATGGTCCCCTTGACGACGATTGTCAACTACAATAAACAATATATAATTCCATTTTAATACGATTTCGAGGCTTGATAAACATTAATCATCGAATTCATTTACCTCTGGTGACTCATGTCGAAGGTTTTCCTCCAATTCCATTTTCCAAGAGTCGTCGTAAGCTAAACCGGTTCCTGGAACAATTCCAAACCGATTAACCGGTTTCCCGACAACTTGACGGTTGTATTCCGAGCTCGATTCGCCTTCCGGTTCACTCGAATCCTCCTGGGACACCCAGGACACCTGATTTTCATACCGTGAGATGCTTAAATCGGTTCCTACCGGTTCGAAAACGGTTTCACCAAAAATTCCCTGGCCTCTCATCAAAAACCGCCCGTTAACCGGTTCGTATCCGTTCGGAAATACACACAAGCACTCCGGATTGCGTTCCAAAGCCTTGAGATCACGGGAACCTTCGCAGCACGAATTGTAATCACTGGAACTTAAGCACGAAGATTCCAAATCACTGGAACTGTTGTAATATCCCGCGTCCGAATCACCAGAACATGTAACATATCTCGTAGTCACGTAACGCATCTTGTAGTCACGGGAATCACGGTTGACGTGCTGGTAGTCACCCAAAGTTTCGTAACCAGAACTGTAGTCCCTGGAGAATTCCTGCAAGGACCTGTGGTCGCTGGCCTCCTCGCAAGGGGACCAATCGTAGTCGCTGGAGCTTCCATAACTGGAGTCTAAGCCACCGGAACTCCCGGAGCGTACCTTCCGGTCACCGGAAGTTCGCCTCCGACATTTGGAGTCACCGGATGTGACGATGCGGTCGTTGAAATCACTGGAACGGGCGTTTGAGTCACCACGGCTTCCAGTAGAACCACTGGAGGCTCCAGGACCTTCCAACTGCACATGATAACCTCCAGAACGTCCCTCCAGTTCCAGTGAACCCTTCGAAGGGTCC
The DNA here is from genome assembly GCF_022747635.1 of Hetaerina americana. Taxonomy (NCBI): domain Eukaryota; kingdom Metazoa; phylum Arthropoda; class Insecta; order Odonata; family Calopterygidae; genus Hetaerina; species Hetaerina americana. The sequence goes on along the minus strand of NW_027286974.1, from coordinate 2,902,802 downwards.
CCACCACCCTTCCAGGAAGGAAGATGGTTGATTCCAGCATCCTCCAGGGATGAGGACATCTTCCAGGATCGTTCCAGCGATACGCTATCTGGTATTAGATCGCGAAGGCATACAACTGGATCCTCCACTGCTATTACGCCACTTTCCTGGAGCCTTGGGTGATTTTCCAGTTCACTAGGCCGCGTTGCATCTTGGGAACTACCCAAAATGCACTGCTCCATATCCAAATTGGTATTTATCGGTACATATCTTCGTTTATTTACACGAAATGGCGCTCACTATAACCTTTAAATGAGTCTCCGACCTCGTAGAAATACCATAAAAGGGCAAAACGTCATACGTCACGTGTCCAAAGGCGTATATTATAAGGTTCATAGCAGAGGCCGTCGAATGGGACGCTCAGATTTGTGATCCTTAGGCAATTATTTTTCTTGTATGGGGAGACCACATCGCGCGATAACCATAGAAACAAACTCCTCAGATACAAACAACCCTACGTCATTTTCGGAATTGTTCACGAACAAAAGAACCACGAAATCGGTCCGAATTTGGAGTTTGAAAACAATTGAAGTTATCTAAGCGATGAAATCCGAAAACGGTTTTGTTCCGCGGCTTCTGATCCCGTTCAACAACCTTCACTGTTCCCCGGCACTGACTTGACTACAATCAAAATCACCAGGCGACTAAAAACCATCACCCAGGGAAACCGCTATCTCGCCCGAGTGGAGATTATTGCCGAGGGGAAAAAGGAAAAAACGTAAGACCCATATTCTTTTTTACGGCGAATCCAATAAAAAAATAATGACTGAACACTCGGGAGATAAGATTACGCCAAACAAACTCTTGAGCTAAGCTCTGAGCGGAGAAGTTGAAACTTTGCACAGATAAGGAGCGAAGGAGGAATTACATACGCACTTCGGAAAGGACTTACGGGCATTTTAGCACGCACACACAAACAAAGACTCGCCTCCGAGACGCGCCTCGTTAATTCTCTTGTCCTTATGTTTATACCGTACGCAAAATGAAGTTTTTTAAAGGCCCCAGTTCGTGCATTTATCGGACAGACCACGTAGGCCCGCGTGTCGCCCTGGAGACGGACGCAAAAATGCCCCGCGTTGCTATATTCGCGCGATTTTTGACTTCACAACAATGAAAAACGAGAGAAAAGAGAAGGAGGACACAGTACATGAGGCCGAAACGTCTTCCAATATTCTTTTCTTTCCCAACACGTGTTTAAAAAGATTATAAATTGTGTTTCGTGTTTTTTATGGGATTTTTTAATAAAAAATATAAAAAATTAAAAAATGATATATATATTTTTTTTTAAACCGAAACCATATTGGCCAACAAACTTTGATGTCGAATGACTCAAAAAATGAGGACGAAGTCACAAACGCGACGGTCGAAACGCTTAATACATTTGGTTTTTTTTTAATTAATTTATCTTATTCATGCATTATAAATAACGGAGAATTTGTTTGTGTATTTAACTGCGCCATTGGTGCATAAAAAAACAGTAAAAAATATAATTAGCCGACGTTACTGGAATGCTTAGCGTCCGATACAATACAACTAGCGATTCTATATTGATTCGACAATTAAATATCGACGTGCAAAGTAATTATCAATTCGAACGATATTATTATCGATGTTTCCCCGAATACGCTTTCAAACAAAATACAAAAGTATGCAAATTTTTGGAGAAAAATTAAAAAAAAAAATTCATTGCAATAACGAAACAAGAATCGATTCTCGGTTTTAATGAGAAATAAATTGATGGAAAAATCAATACTGTGTTTTTTCGACAAAAAAATCAAACCAAGAATCGATTCTCGGTTTTAACCAGAAAAAATCGATACAAAAATCGATACTCAGTTTCTTTCGG
>NW_027286974.1:2885917-2898417 GCF_022747635.1 Hetaerina americana | reverse complement strand
GATATTTGAGTTCTCACCCCGTACTATAAAGCCCTAATTACGGCGTTGAGTGAAATTCACATGTTATAATAATAAGGGTGGTATTAATATAAAGGGGGGGCGGAGTTCCTTTGATACACTTTGCTGTTTATGGTTTCCCTTAAGGAAGATACAATTCCTCAGCCGTCTGCGTCAGACTTTCGTGAGAATCTCATAGATTCCCATCCATTTAATCCATATTTCTCTTGGTCACCCACTGCCATAAGGGCACGTGTAAACTCTTTCCGATATTACAACGTAAATTTCAATTGATAATAATTATTTAAGACCCTGATTTATAAAAGTTATTTAGACAGACAATAATTAGGCTCTACAGTTTACAGTGGGGTACCTTTTATCGAATTGGGAATCTGCAATCCATTGCAAGTTGTAGCTGATCCGCTTACTTACTTATAAAAATTACAAGGCAGTTTCCCCCAATATTCTCACGTGACCCAGATTGGCCAATGACCTACCCAAACATAATCCCTCCTACCGTCAAAACAGTGGTCTAATCTGATACGTAGTACCTGTATGTATTAGAAGAATCCTTTTATTTAAATGTGTGTTAAAATGATGAGGTCAAATGTTGTCTGGCTGTGAGATAAGAGGCCTCATTTATGCTTAGGAATATTACGCTGTCAGTATTATAATATACAGTATATATATATATATATATACATATATATATATATATATATATATATATATATATATATATATATATATATATATATATATATATATATATATATATATTTATATATAAAAACACAGATGTAGATTTTTAGAATATAGAGACACAAAGAAAGGACACTCACAATTTGTTATTTTACGTTTCGACAGCACGGCTGTCGTCTTCAGAATCGAAGACGACAGCCGTGCTGTCGAAACGTCAAATAACATATTGTGAGTGTCCTTTCTTTGTGTCTCTATATTCTAAAAATCTACATCTGTGTTTTTATATATTTGTGCGTCGCCGAAGAGCGTTCCATTTCGAAGATATTTTATATATATATATATATATATATATATATATATATATATATATGTATATATATATATATATACTATATATATAGTATTAATGGGGGAATATTAAGCGCTATGTGTATATATATGTATGGATGTATGTATATATATAATATTATTTATATATATATTATATATATACATATACATATGTACACATATATATATATACATATAAAAAATAAACACACACACACATATATATATATATACATATTTATATTATATATATATATATATATATGTTTTTGTATATAATCGACCTGAATTCCGTAAACACACAATTCACTGCTTGCAAATTCAATCATTCATGGGCTGACTGACATTAACAATTGGCTGCCTGTCAATTTTCGTTCTATTCCCAATACGTCCCAACATTATCCATTGTTCGACGGCATTCGTTCAACAATTAATAACTTTCGACAATACCTCACTTCACAACTAAGCAACTCTATGTCATCGATAACAATGGAACCTCAGTCCTTCGCTGACATAGTATTAAAGAGATTTATAATTTTCCATTCGTATCGCATTTCAATCACTTCCCCCGGGACAACGACACTTCGTTTCGATTTAATACTTGATTTTAGAGTTTGCTCTCAAATTTTGAGATTATATCGATCCATGTATCGACTTAATTGATTATAAATTCGATATGCTAGCTTAAAGAAAACACGATATTATTTCAACGACAACAATTGCTTTGTTGTCTTTAAATGTGTTACGGTTTACCCAATATCAATATGATAAATGGACATAAATTTCGATATTAATGTATCGATTCAAATAAATCGATATACACGCTAATTTTTTCTCATTTATTCTGTTTTTGGTGAGGTAAAACAATATATTTAAGCATAGCAACCGTCGCCATGGATACTAACCACTCGTGTCTGTTTCCTAGACGACGCAAACATTTCTATACGAATTTATTTTCTTGGCGATCTTTTCGATGTTCGTAAACCGACAAAACGAATCGATTTGAATTCGACACGTCTGTGAAACCCTTAGAAAAGTGATTTTTAAGGTTGGCACCGCAACAATAGACGCGAGGAACGGTCCAAAACATCACCTCTCGACACACACAGATATATTGATCGCGATAGTCCGCGTGTCGACCCTCATCTGTCCTCCTTCCCTCGACGGTCACCATGGCAACAACGCGGACCCAGCAACGGAACCGAGATACGACAACAATCAAACATCGCAAATCCACCACAACCATCTCCCGGAGACTAACAATGATTATAACAATTGAAAGGGGTATTTAATAGCACACGGGAGTCATTTAACCACTGACTTCCTTGACCTTTTTGAGGAGATAGGGACGGAGTTTATTATACGTACTGAACACATAATGCCGCGTAACTGTTGCGTCATCGGTCGGGAGAGTCCTTGACGCAAGTCCTCGCGACGAATTCGTCATTTATCGCGTCATTCAGCAAAGGGTGATGTCATTTGAAGCAGATTAGGTTTAAATCAAGGAATGGGAAGATACTATTTGAGCAGTCTGAACAGTTTACACCACTCCTGTCCAATATATAGGCGAACTGAGGTCATTTTTAAAAACTTTTTTCGTAGAGAAGACCCTATGAATTCCAAAATAAAGGTTAATTAATAATAATATTATTATTAATTAACCACACCCACCCACAAATAGTCCCGATACAGTCCTCAGATTCGCCAAGAAAAGTCGTTTTTTCTTAACTTTTTTCAGAAAAAGTTCTTCAATACATCTATAACGCGTATTTAAGGTCCCTTATGCTAAAGTAAACATATGGAACAGTTTGCGAAAACTCTTAAAATTTATTCAAAGTACTTTCTCTATTTATTTCCCAGAAGCCTTTCTTCTAGACAAATCCTCTTAGGCGTTCTTTGAAGAAAACAATTACCCCGATCACAAAACCGCGAAAACCTTATTGTAACTCAACAAACAAGGTGCGTTCCATAAGTAATGCAATTGAATTTCCCCCCTCCAAAACTATTGGTCAAAATGAAATCAAACCACTTGTGGTAGGTGGGGGGGACTTTAAGCTTTGCCGTTAAACCGGTCTCAGTGCTCTCCAAGCTGTAGAAGCGACAGGACGTCAGTTATTTTAAAACAACCGCGTCACAAAAGTCACCAACCTGATCGAAAAAGTGAACTTTTGCAACATAATTGAAAATGAATCTGATTTTATGGACGACGTCATCAATGTCAAGTGATGGTGACCTGGGTTTTAATGAATATACGCCCCAAAAATAAAAACCCCAAAGCTCTCTGAGTGGCACCAGTCCCCCTCCCCCAAAGCCCATAAAAAAGGCAATAATGAGCAAATCAAAAGATGTTAGAAAACAAATGCTAATTGGTCACTAAGAAAATTAACTCGCCATGTTGACATAGCACAAGGACGTCCCCATACACTCACTGGATGAACAATGCAACGACCTCAAACCTGCCCATGTGTGTTGATGGGGAATGTTACTTCCACGTGCCACCAGGAATATTTCTGAAGTTCATTTTGTTGGTGGAATATGTTCTTTCCACATGCCACCAGGTGTGCTGCTGAAGGTCGTTTAAGGTTATGGGAGTGTTACTTCCATATGCCACAATGAGTGCTTCTGGAGGTCATTTTGTTGATGGGGAATGCTACTTCCACGTACCACGATGTGTTTCTGAAGGTCGTTCTGCTGAGGTGGGAAAGTTACTTCCACGTCCTTCACATGTGCTTCTGAGGGTCAGTTTTTGGGAATGTCACTTCCTAATGCCACAAGAAGTGATTCTGATGGGCTTTTGAGTATGAAGTATGTTACTTCCACATGCCACCAGATGAACCCCTGCATGATATTAGTAAAAAGGGGAATGTTACGTCCAAATGCCACCATGTGTACTTCTGAAGGTCATTTTGATAATGGGGTATGTTACCTCCAAATGAAACCAGGTGTGGTCCTGCATGAAAATTTGTAAATGGAAAATGATACTTCCACATGCCATCAGTAGCTCTCCAGACGGCAATTTTGCTGATGGATAATGTTAATTCCACATGCCACCAGGAGTTCTTACGAAGGTCATTTTGTTGGTGGCGTATGTTACTTCCACATGCCAAGAGGTGTGCTCCTGAATGACTCTTTGTTGATGGGGAATGTTACTTCCACATGCCACAAAGACTGCATCTTAGAGATGCTCTTAATCTTTGTCATTTTGTCGGCGAGGAATGTTACTTCCACATACCACAGGGACTGCATCTTAAGGATATTCTATTGACGGGGATGTTACTTCCACATGCTATTATGTGTGCTTCCGAAGATCATTTGGTGGAAGGGTAATGTTACTTAGAAATGCCACCAGAACTTCTGAAGGTCATTCTGTTGATTTGGGGTATGTTACTTCCACATGCCACAAGGAGTGCTTAAGAAAGCCGTTTTGTTTGTGTTTTGTCTGCATTAAGCATGTGTGGTTGCATTACTGGTCAGCCTAACCTCTTTTAATTCTTAAAGAGGCATTTATTAGTTTCGCCATCTTGTAAAAGTTAAAACCAATTAAGAAAAACCCAAGCAGTTTTTTTTTTTTAATTTCAAACTTCGAACGCGATTTATAATACGTCAGACGGAAATTCCTTTCCAAGACTTTCTTTATCGCGATTTATATATATATATATATATATATATATATATATATATATATATATATATATATATATACATATACATACACACATATTCATACATATACATATATACACATATATATACATATACACATATATATACATATATACATATATATATATATATGTATATATATATATATATATATATATATATATATATATATATATATATATATGTGTGTGTATATGTATATATATGTGTATATATGTATATGTATGAATATGTGTGTATGTATATATATATATATATATATATATATATATATATAGAATCATATATGGTTTAATCGCATGGTTTGGTGTAGTACTGTAATAGCATGGTATACATACCATGAAACAGTATGGTATGAGAATATATATATGCGACGGTATGCCACTTATATGGTATTATGGTAAAGATTGCATTGTGTAGTACTGCGAATGGACAATTGTATTTATCGGATAAATTAAAATATTTACACTGTAAACGAAGGAGTTTACATGTTAAAAAATATGTAGACACCACACAGAATAATACGTTCAAATCACTTCTTGGGACAAATATCAAAAGAAACCAAGCTAAATACACTTAAATATGCATCGAAAAATGGCCTACGGACATTGAACGATACAAATACATTCAATTGAATGAGAATTCAACAAGGAAAACATTTAAAAACGACCGAATTATTTACATTTAAAACCATTAGCAGGTGAAAATTCAGGAAAGTTCCGATGCAACAATAATATAAACAATCCCTTGGATACGCAAAGCAAGCGAGAAGTAAATATTGACGCTTTTCATAACAAAAATGGCAGAGTCTGAATCATTCGCGTAAATTACCAAAATACAAAAGCAAAACCCCTCAACTCTCATGTTATATCATTAAACGATCATTTTGTTTACAATTTGTAACATTAAACATGACTATCGCGTTGTTTTAAACCCGCAAATACGTATAGAATTCGTGTATTTCATTCAAACTTTTCAAGTCGCTACGATTTTGAAACTGTTTGAAAAAAGAATATTAAATTAGCAAAAACGGATTTGTATTAACACGAAAGATTAATATGACTCACAGTAAATGAACTAAGCAATTATATTCCCCGTTTACTAGAAGTATGAAGCACACGAAAGGTTTTAAAAACGAATTTTAATTACAAAAGTACTCCGGAACACAACATAAACAAACATTTTGAAAAATAATAATGACGTCACAATTGAATAACGATAATCATCGCTTCGATCAACGCATTGCACAGACTGCGACAAACCAATATTAATGAAAATTTTCCGTAAGAATACGTAAAAAGAGTAGACTCATACAGAAGAATTACCCTTATTCATTTTAACCAGAATTAACTTCCATTTTCCGTTTGTTCACACGCAGAAATTCAAATAAATCAAAGCGTTGGTTATAATTATTCAGCTGTTATGCGCATCCATGACAACGATTGAATGTTTATTGATAAGTTGCTGTCGTTTCTTTGACAATGTTTACGACTTAAAAGTCGAAGAATTCTTTATTTTAAAAGGTAAAATAAAGAATATTTCGCGAAGAAACAGGTTATTCCAAGCATATAATACGCACATGAAAATGTTGGCGACTGAATTTCGGCAGTTTTAACAGAAAGAAACCAAACAGAGACATAACAACAAGGATTTACAACGAAATAAGGTATTTACAACGAAAACTTGCAATTCCACGAGTGCATACTTACATCACAGCATAGGATGTCCTTGTAGACTGATGTAAAACAGCGCCGATAAGACTTCTTCGAGGTCACAATTGCACTATTCAAATCCAAAGTGGCGAATCAATCGCTGCAAATCCATTTGGGGGAAAATGCGATCCGAAAGATGATGACTTGCGTCGCTATCGGCAACCTCGCATCTCACTGTTGCAGCAACATTATTCAGTGGTCCAGGAAAAATTTTTGAAAGAGAAAAATATGAAAGTTTTTCCTCCGTGTCGAATCGAAAGCTATGGAACGAAATTCCTCAAGACGATAGCAGAACAAAAAATTACTTTCACTCGATTATTATAAAAATGGACGACAATGGCACCGAATTTCACCTGATTGGAGGAGGAGGAATAGAATCTTTTTATTGCGTGTGTGTTTAGTGTGAGTGTGTGTATATATATTTTTTATAAGAAACTTCAAAAGGGTACCCTATGTCGACGTAAAAGCGAGGTATTTGGAGGCGTTGAATTTGATACTGTTTTATGGAGGTTTTCCGTGATTATTATTTTGGAAATGTCATCCTTCATGCCACGTTGATTTGACGTGATATTACGAATAGGTATACCAGTGCCACGATCAATATGGTGACCAGGAGGAGGTCAAAATGAATTTTGTTCGGGTCAAGGAGCGCTTGACCGCAGTACTCGCAAGAAATCGACGGTGCACCAACCGAGACCATTCGCGCAGACTGCATTCAGTTGTTTTTAATCGACCATCTCCCCACAAACACTAAAAAATCTGCACACTTTCGACGATGACAATGACCAGTTCAACAAAAACGAATTTTTTTTAAGCAAAAAAATGAACAATTTTACCGCGTTTCAAGGCGAGAAGAAATCAATAGCTTTGATGATGCACGCGAGACGTTTTAACAGCACGAAAATTCGCAATTAAACATTTTTTTAACGAAAAAAAATAAATTAAAATAGACAATTAGTCCCCCTCCTTAACTAAGCGACCATCAAATCACCAGGACGACAGTTCCAAGCGGAAACGTGGCGCCAAACACCCACCATGAAATCCAATCTGGGTGCCTGTCACCAACCACAAGTGACTCACACACCATAATGAAATCGAACACCATATGAGGCGTTGCGAACGGTTACGCGCTAAAGGCATTGTAGATTGACATACCTTAACGACCGGCAATTCAATCCACCACAACCCACACACACGCACAAAATGTGAGACGAAGGGAAAAAAAATATCGCGAAAAAACTCCAACAAAAAACTTGGTTCAATACACGCAACAATAATGACACGTTTGTTGGCGGTCGTCATAGACGCAAGCAACAATCAAATCTCCATGGCAATCAGAAAAAAAACACTTCAACAAAACCATAAACGAACGAAAGTCGAGTTATGATTTCCGGAAATTAATATAAATATAAACGACGCAACAAAGGGAACCGTTGCCCGGGAGATCCGTTAACAAAATCTACAATGCCAAGGATACAGAGTGAGTAACAAGTTCAAGGGATGAGAATAGAAATGGTTGGTTTTAAAAACAGCAATGCTGACCTTTGAGTATCTCGTTGGACAATTGGCAAACACCCTCTCGGAAATGTCTTCGTTCCCTGGCAACGAAACGCGTACTCACGTGACTATGATACAATCATTTCTATACACACGCAACACCGAGGATTGCAAACGTGAATTAGAACGTTGGGAACCACGTAAAAATTCGTTCTGCAATTAACTAAAACAAACGACAATAGTACGACCCTGACCGACAAAAGGTTTCCATGACCACGAATGATATCCTAGCGACGAAATACAATTTTCGTTTTTTTGATCGAGGGTTAATGAACAAATGGCCGTGCGCCAAAATCAATCAAATGTGCTACAAATATAAATAATATCGTAAATAAAACCGTGCCTCACCTAAGCACCATGTCCAGCTAACAGACAGTTTTTGACTAGAATGAATCGATGCCGATAGGTGGCAGGGTTTCCAACGGTTTCACGGAGGAACGATTTTCGCACGTCGGGGGTTGAGAATTAAAATAAATATAAAAAAAATCGTCTCGGCAATTCGAGACCTACCTCAACAGCTCGTGCTATTCCTGTTATCTGAGATACCTTTTTCTTAACAATCCTGTTCTGTTTCCCACGTCTTGTCTCGGATAAGTAAGCGCTCACAAACAGATTAATTCCCCGAAAGGTTTGTTTACATTTCTATCGCCATTGTTTCGGGAAAATGGCGTTTTGGTTTCGTTGTAGTTTTTAATATAATAATTATTAGGATCCTGTCGACCGAATTGTGAGTTTAATGTGGATTTTATTGATATCTTAAACAGAGAATTCAATGTTTTTTTAAAATTAAACCGACTCTTTAAGGTATAGAATGACGATTGTTTTCGAGTAAGTAATCCCGATGATGGGTTTTCAATGAATTCCTAATTAATCCAATGAATAAATGTATATTTACTGTTTGAACTCAAAGTCAAACTAAACATATACCCTCCAGAAGATATATTTTAATTACTTTTTCAGCATTTTATGCGTGGGAATTCGAATTATATCTCGTGAACTATGTGGGTAAAGAAATATTTAGTTTTCGTATTAAAAATGTAATATAATCACGACATAGCATGTTATTATTGTTATCCTAAGATTAGTCTATCGTTTGAGGAGTTAGATTTCGGGTGAATTCAATCTAAAATAACAATTCAAAAGAAAAAGCTTTTAAATACAGTTGTCGGCTATTATTTATCGATCAATTTTAACTTTTGCGGTACCCATTTCGCCATTTTTCCTGGTTTCAACGTGGTTAAATCGTTTTTATTATCAATTAAATCATTTTAAACGCTACTGACTTGTAATCCAATTTAATATATCATCATCAAAACCAATTGTGACCCATTTCGAAACTTCCAATGGGTATTATTTCGCCATTTTAGACCCAATTTCTTCCGAATGAAGAACTTTTTTCCATCTGTTGTGTGTCCATCGTATTCCTCAACTTATTAATCGATAACAGAAGGCGTAGTTGGCAGTTCTTTAAGCCGTTCACACTTTCTAAGCTTATTTATGAAGAAAATCATTAAAACTGGAGAAATGGACATTAATATGATTCTCTTTGTATTAACATATATTTATACGCACACACACAGAAGGAAAAATAGGTGGACCTAGTATAGATCCTTGTGGAACACCTGAAAATATTAATTTACAATCGAACCCATCAAAAGGGACCCGTTTAGCCTCCAAAGATAAATCATTAAAATGCTTGCCTCAATCTCGCGTCTCCTTTCTCCCCCAGAAATGACCTCTTAGGTCTAACTTCTTTTTTTTTAAGGGTCTCTCTGTATCAATCCAAACCAACTACAATTCTACGACCCCTATCACATCATACCCTGCATCTTCAACGAATGACAATTTATTCCATAGCAACAGTAAACCATGGTCCATATCAAAGCGTGTTCTCTGACTTGCCTTTTTCTTAATTAAACATGTCTACACCCTAATGTCCCCCCCACTCTCTGTGTCTCTTATCTCACAATTCCCTCTTCCTCCTTATTCTTGTGTTTTAATGCTTCTCTGCTCCTTACCTATACAATGCAATTCTGCTTCTTATCCCTCATGTCCCCATCACTACTTACTCTTACGTAGATATATACCATAGTTTGGTCCATAATAACACACTCTTCCAACAATATTATATATATATACATATATATATATATATATATATATATATATATATATATATATATATATATATATATATATATACATATATATATGTATATATATACATACACATATATATATATATTAGAAATATATATGTATATATATATATATATGAGGAAATATGCAAAAGAGGGGCATTATGGGGTTTTGTGTGTGTGTGCATATATATATATATATATATATGAACCATAAATACAGTAATCAACCCGAAGGTCGATTTAGTAGGTGATGGCAGAGTTCTTACCCAGTACTAAGCCCTATTTACGGCGTGTGAAAATTCACACATCAGGGTAGGGGGGCCAATTCCTTTCCATGTGCCGGTTATGGTTTCCCAGCAAGATCTGGTACCCGAAAAATCACTTTAGCTTGGGTGGATCTGCAGGTGCCCAGAATGCCTCGCCCAGGAATCTAACCCGGGACCCTCCGGTCAGCAGTCCAACGCTCTACCCACAGGACTACACCACGACCTGCATATATATATATAGATATATATACATAGATATATATATATATATACCCTGCTAATGACTGAGTTTCACATGCCTTATAGGGCTTAGTACTGGGCGAAGTATACCATCACCCGTACCAAACCAACCATCCAGAATTGAATACTACAGTGTTTATGGTTATATATATATATATACATATATATATATACACACACACACATATATATATATATATATATATATATATATGTATATATATATATACATATTTGTGTGTCGCCGAAGAGCGTTCCATTTCGAAGATATTTTATATATATATATATATATATATATATTCGCCGTTTGGCGGGATTTCGTGTTTGAATGTGTATTTGGCCAATGTGGCTCATCTCTTTCTTCTGGCTATGCGTGCCACGAAACGCACTGTTCCTTTCCTGTATGATGTTGTATGAATTCTAACCCACTGTCCTTTCCTTTCCTTGTGTATTGTCTATTTCTCCTTTGGTGGGTGAAACAGCCCCCTGACGCCATCTCTTGGCTGAAAGAATCAGGGCGCTTGGCCACATATTAGACCCACGGATCTCAGGGTAAATTGACTTTCCTCGATAGCTCAAGTGGTCAAGAGCATCCGCCCGGCAAGTGGAAAGATCCGGTGTTCGAGTCCCGGTTGAGGAGATATTTTTACTCTTGTGATCCGTTCGATTCCGCCTTCCCCACCTTTATTGTGTTCATCCTTTATATGTGTTCCTATCCCTTTTCCTTATATCTGTTTCTGTATATATGAGTATTTATTCGCCGTTTGGCGGGATTTCGTGTTTGAATGTGTATATATATATATATATATATATATATACAGTGGGATATTAAAGAAGAAGACTGTAATAGGGGGGAGAGGGATCTACTTTAACTGGTAGATTCCCTTATTATATATATATATAAATATATATATATATATATATATATATATATATATATATATCCGATCAATCCAATCCCTTCCAATCCATATCTTTCTTCATCTTACATCTGCCTCCTACTCCTCCTCCTTAGTAATACATCTCCAAATCAAACCCATTCCTCTCCCCTCTCCTCACCTCTCAATCATACACTTAGTACTTCATTCCCAATCAATTCCAAGATAAGCATGAAATTTAAACTATAAAACGGCTTGAAACTTTCGGACGGATAGCCTGTTATCTGCAATACACACTTATCTTCCAAATCAGATATAATTATCTCCCAAAGTACACTTATCTCATTAAACAATGACCTCAATAACAGTGTCGAAACATGTACGAAAATAATGTCAAATTAACAAATCAAAAACTACATGGCAATTTACATCTATTCATGTAACGATCATGTAGATTCCGGAAAAAATTTCATTTACACCAGGACATTATGAATTGCAACTCTCTCGATTCAATTGTAAATCAGTTAAAACTAAAATGAATCACAAAAACGCACCCCTGTATGGTAAATCACTTAGATCCATAGATCATATAGATCCATATTAACCTATTCCAAACAACATCACCTTTACTGTCAAAGATTTCAGGTCTTCTTTTACTTCAAGATGTATATCTGTAAATGCACATCCATTGAAAGAACTATACTCCATTGTAAATCATATTGTAGTATTGGTATTACAATATACAGGTTGCGTTCCGTAAATAATGCAATTATTTTTTTAACGAGTATTTCAGTGAAGAGATTTGCTCAAAATATTTATATTTTTCAAAGTACTCTTTCCTTGGGCCTTTCTTGGACATTTTTCCCAGCTGACTCTGCCATGGTATCAATACATGCCCTGGAAGGCATCTTTGGTGACCTCGTACTGTAGTATCTGTATTACAATATACTGGGTGCATTCCGTAAGTATTGCAATTATTTTTTTCTAACGAGTATTTCAGTGAAGAGATTTGCA
>NW_027286974.1:2870917-2878417 GCF_022747635.1 Hetaerina americana | reverse complement strand
CTCTTGAATGTTCACGAGACGCCCTTGGACTTGCAAGACTGAAGGTTTTGGTATGGACGGAGATCGCAGATTTAAAGTGTTGGCATGGTTTCAGATGAACTTGGCGTCCCTTGAAGAGATGCGTGTGTATTGGACTTGCGGACCAACAAACAAGGGCATATGAGGAGAGATGTCTGCTTGGTTTCTGCGTGGTTTGAGAAGTGACGACCAAAATATTATAGTTACAAATTGCCTCAACAACTCTAAGAAGGAGAGATTCTTCGATTCATTGATTAAGTAAGTGCCAACTGAGTCCTGAGCATAACTGAGCAATCATTATCACCGCTCCAATCTTTCCTAAGCAACACCAAAAACGATGACTTCTTGATATCTTGGTCCTTTGAATAAGCCCCCCAAATTTTCAGAGAGTTTAAGAGAGAGGACGCCTAAAAGATAGCTTAACTGGTTGAAAGCACTCCAGACTGGACATTCAATTGATTAGCACACACGTCGAGATCCCCTTGGACATACTCTCAGTTTTATATCCCGTCAAACATTTCAATTGAGAACTCACCTTTTAAAATAAAGCATTTATTGTGACAAAGAATGGGTCGTCAAAATTTAATATCAAGGCCATCCATTGATATAATTCTAATTAACGTTTGAAGCAGTGAATGAAGTGAATGAATGGTCTAGTGTAGAATTTTTAATTTTTATTTAAGTGATTCCATTCGAGATTTCTCCACTTACGAGTTGTACGAGGACATGGACGAAAAAGTGAATTCATTTCCAACCTTTTAACAAAATTAAAATCCATCAGAATGATAAAAAGAACTGGATTCGAAGTACCCTCCATCGCTGGTTAAGACATTTCTCCCCATCTCACCGACAATTTGCGACCGCTTAAAATCTTTTTTCCCTTTTTGACATAAAAAACAATTAATGGAGACTTTTTTTTTGCTTCGACCTTACGGACTGTTGCGTACGACTAAGAATGCCCGTGACATACACCAACCTCAGTCACCTGCGGGCTGTCGTTGAGTGAGGACGCTGTTTTTAGTGAAGCAAGTTTTTGTCCGCGTCGAAAAAGAAAATAAATCTGAATTTAGAGCAATGTTATTCCGTGAAGTTTTGTGCGAAACTCGGGAAGACGGCAACTGAGACCCTCGCTATGATCAAGCAGGCTTATGGGGACACTGCCTTAAGCCATTCCACAGTATTTGAGGGGCACAAGTTGTTTAAAAAGAGTAGGGAGCTCGTTGAAGACGACCATCGCTCCGGACGGCAAGAACCGACACGAATGTGGATAGAGTGAGGACACAGACCGACGCTTAACCAGTCCAGAAGAAATTGCAGACCAGTTGGGTCTGTCTGCATCCAACGTCGAACGCATTATTTCACAGGAAAACAGGACAGCTCCTGGCCAAACACGGCGTTGCCACGTTGCCGCACCCGCCCTATTCTCCCAATCTGGCACCACCGGACTTCTTCTTCTTCCCCCTCAAGAAAAGACAGCTCAAGGGATGACGTTTTGACTCGATAAAGGCCGTTCAAGAGGCTTCGACGAGGGTCATCAACGGCATCCCCAAAGAAAATTTCCAGCCGGCATACGGGTAATGGGAGCAACTTTATATACTAAGTGTGTAGCAGCTCAAGGAGAATACTTTGAAGATTATTAAGTCGATGTAAGTATATCATACATAAAATTCTTGAAAAAAAATCAGTCCTACCACTTTTGGGTGCGTCCCTGTAGTTAATAGGTACATCGTCACAACATCTTGTTCCTTTGAATAAAAGCCCCCAAAATTTCAGAGAGATTAAGATAGGACACCTTAAGATAGCTTAAAACTGGCTAAAAGAACTCAGACCGGACATCGCTCTGGGTTCTGGGTTCGAACCCCGGTTAAAGGCAAAATGATTTTTATTCACTCTGTGAAATCATTGAATTGATGTGGAGACATGTGGACGTGCATTGTATTATGATATGCAAACACACTCCTCCTTTAAGTGAGGAGAGACACCTTGTTTGTAACTTAATTGACCTCAAGACACACAATATTCCGCAGAATGGAGAAGTATCCACTCTCTCTCTCTCTTCATTCATTCTAAGGCCTTCCTTCGTCTTAATGAAGGGTCAATTCCCTCCGGTTATATCGCAATATCTCGTCAATTGGAGCCACCGTTGTGGATATTCCAATGGCAAACTCCGACGGCCACCCCATCGACCACTGTTCATCTTAGGACGTTTTCCCGGCCATCAAACAAAGTCCCAGCACCACTTCCGATGCATGTTATTTGATGTCCATATTACACTTCTCACACTGTACACTTCCACACTAAAAGGATGCGATGAATTTATTATATTTAGAGGAGAAGCAGTCATCGCAGTTGGCTTTGTGTGGGAGAAAGGTACGACCCCAGGATTAACAAAAAGCTGCCTCCAAGGAGATGCAAAAAGGGATTGATCTTCAAGGTGACTATGCAGAGAAAAATAGCTAAATTCACAACCTTTCCATACAATATACGCAAAGCTGAGAGAATAAATTTGATTTTCCATGAAAAACAAAAAATAGAGGAGACTTTACTTTTCGGTTTACCCTCGTATATGAATCAGAAATCCCCCCTGAGGATGTTTTACCTTAAACATTTATCTTTTTCCTCTGATCCCTACTTGAGGTGTGCTTTGTGGAGGTCACTTTGAGTGAGTACGCCGTCCGTAGGATGGGACGTTAAACTGCGGACCCCTTGGTGCCTTTCGTTATCAGAATAGGCTAAGGCCGACGCTGAGTTTCTCACTCCACCCTTCAACCTTTCCCGTCCATCCCCTCTTAGCACAAATAACCTCAGCTGTCCATTTCACAGCCTCCCATAAATACTACTACTACTAGCAATTAATACAGAGACGCATGATAAAATGCAAGCTTATACTAAATATTGACGCACGAGAGGACAAGAAGATGTGCAAGAGAACGCAGGAAATTCCCCGTGTTCCATTCAACAAAGGGACAACTCGTCAGCAATGACGGGAAGGCATTGACAGACACTATACAGTTAGTCCACGAGCTAATAACGTTCCAGAATGAGATAATCACCGCACCGTAGAAAACACATTGGAAGGAGAAGACTGACAAAGAACTCGGTACCGCGGTACTCACCCGTGTGGATCCTTTTATGCCGGAAAAGGGAGGAACTCCTCGTGAAAACCTTCCCACATTCGTCACAACGATGTATTTTACCGCCGGGGGGCGGTGTCCTGGAACACTCCTCGTCACTTATAGACATGCCGTCCTCGGCACCACGGTGCTTGCCCTCCCTTGTGCCAACCCCGGCATCCCCCGTCACCTGGCAACCTCCCACTCCCTCCGACAACGAACCACAGAGAACGCCGTCCGGGGCGTCGACATCCCTCGGCATGCGCCTCTGCCAATATTCAGTGCCGCCATCAATCTCGTCCTGCCTTGGTGCCGTGGATTCACCCTTGGCAACCAATGCCATGCCGTGGGGTTCGGTATCGCAACTTGTTATATCCACGCCGGTACGGCTCAGTATTTCCTGCCAGCAATCCAGCCTGTCGACAGGAGAGATTAAAGTAATTGCAATTAGGGCAATTGAAATGTGGAAAATGAAAATGAGTTTTACATGAATTCAATACATTCAGAAGCACTCCTGGTCCGGTGGCACGTGGAAGTAACATTCCCCCACTCAACACGGATGTTTGCAGGTTTGAGGTCGTTACATTATCATCCAGTGTATTTTGAAAACTAATGCACACAATCCTTGTGGACCATACGTACAAAATGACCTTCAGAAGCACTCCATGTGGCCTTTGGAAGTAACATTCCCCTACATTTCCAGGCATGCGCAGGTTTGAGGCTATCACATTAAACCGTTGAATTTCAAAAACTAATGCAAAAAACATGCTTGTAGACCTCAATAACAAACTAACCTTCAGAAGCACTCCTGGTCTGGTGGCAGGTGGAAGTAGCATTCCCCCTTAACACACATTCACAAGTTCCAGGCCATTACATTCATCCATTGTATTTCAAAAACTAATTACAAAAACATGCTTGCAGACTTCACAAACAAAATGATCTTCAGAAGCACTCCTGGTCTGGTGGCATGTGGAAGTAACATTCCCCCCCTCAACACACATGCCCAGGTTTGACGCCATTACATTCAACCAGTGTATTTCAAAAACTAATGCAAAAACACGCTTGTAGACACAACAAACAAAATGACCTTCAGAAGCACTCCTGGTTGGGTGGCATGTGGAAGTAACATTCCCCAACATTAACACACATGTTTGCATAGGTTTGCCAGCCTGGGAAAGGCCATAATTTTGATTTGAAACACTCATTGGATGTGTTTTTGGATTCTCACCGAGTTTATGTCGCTGATTTCTAGGATTTAAGGGCAACAGTATATTCTTCTCAGTATACATAGAATCTAAAACACCTCCGACGTTGACTTTGTCGTGTTTTATTGGCATTAGCCTGGCCAGCCAAAGAATAATCTTTCAAACATAATAATACCGGATCGCATCCAAAAGTGGTAGGACTGATTTTCTCTGGCATGAACGAAGTGGTGGAGGGGGGTCCGCCTGGCAGGGTAAGGTGGAGGGGGCTCTTAGCAACAGACCGACACCAACCTCAGTTGCCTGCGGGCTGTCGTTGAGTGAGGACACCGTTTTTAGTGAAGCAAGTTTTTTGTCCGAAAAACAAAATGAATCTGAAAATTTAGAGCAACGTTATTCCGTGAAGTTTTGTGCGAAACTCGGGAAGACGGCAACTGAGACCCTCGATATGATCAAGCAGGCTTATGGGGACACTGCCTTAAGCTGTTCCACAGTATTTGAGTGGCACAAGTTGTTTAAAGAGGGTAGGGAGCTCGTTGAAGACGACCATCGCTCCGGACGGCAAGAACCGACACGAATGTGGACAGAGTGAGGACACTGCTGAACACAGACCGACGCTTAACCAGTAGGGTCTGTCTACATCCAACGTCCAATGCATTACTTTACAGGATTTGGCCACTGTATTGCGGCATTTAAGAGGGGTTTGTTGTACATATGTGCGTTGTATGTAGTGTTGTATGTTCTTTTTCGGGAGAGAAGGAATCGTCCCATTGGCATTCCACGGCTTGCGTCCGAACCAACCATTACCAGTGGATTATCAATAAAAATAATAATAATAACTTTAATAAGTGCCCAGTACACTTTAGATTAAAATTAACTCAACTTTACAAATTAAACCAAACGCAAACACACAGAAATCCTCCCCACCCTGAACCCGCAACAAGCACGCAAACCCAAATCCTTGTTTTTGCCCACCTTGCATTGGCTTTTGCGTCTGCCACGTCCAACCCGACGGTCACATGGACAGGCATCGGTTTCCACGTCTTCCAGTTTGCGGGTGCCACGCTGTTGACCTCCCGAGAACCCTTGCGTCTCTCCTTTGCGCCTCTCTTCACCTTGAGGCTCAGGTATGGGTTTGGCATGTGGTTGTCGACCCCGTCAACGTCCCTCGGCAACGACAAGTCCCGTATCTGCAACACGGCACGAGGTAACAATCAAAAAAACAGTAAAAAACGGCACAATACATTTGCGGCACATGCCATGGCACTCAAAGTCATCAAATAATATGGCGTTTCCTGTTCATTGGGTCATTGGCAGAGGGTGCCAGGGATTGTCTCCTTCAGAAGACTTGCATTACATGCTGAACCTACAGCAATTACAAGTCAGGGATACAAACCAGCAGGACTGTTTTCCCGGCGTAATACAGTGTGCGTTCCATAAGTATTGCAATTGAATTTCCTGCTCCGTTCCTATTGGTCGTAGTTGGATCAAAATACTTGGAGTAGGTGAGGGGGACTTTTAGCTTTTCCACTAAACCGGTCTCAGTGCTCTCCAAGCTGTGTTGGCAACAGGACGTCAGTTACTGTAAACCTCTGCACACCAAACATGTCATCAAAGACACACCTAGTGTAAATTTTCAAAGTGACACAATATAAGGATATGGAAAGTTAAACGAATGAAGGGTGAAATTGAAAGTACTCTCTACAGGGTGCGTTCCATAAGTAATGCAAATGTATTCAGAAAAGACGAACAACACACTAGGCAATGTCGAGAACAGTGTGGCTCGCGTGTTGGACAATTGCTGGAATCTGAATGTCGATTGAGTATCGAGATGGTTTGTGCTTAAGGTTTATCCTCTCGGACATTGGAGCGTGGCAGGGGCATCGCTGACCTTGTATTTGGGAGGTCAGTTCACCATGGAAATGGTATGAGAATCAAATTAAGAACGTGAGATGTCCCGTGGTGTACCAGAAAGAGAACCGTAATGGATGAAATCAAATTAGATGGATTAATATCTTCATCCATGTGAAAACCATGGGATCAGCCAGGAAGATGTAAAGAAATAATTCCAAATACAGTACTTCGGGGTACGTTCCATAAGTAATGCAATTGAATTTCCCTGGCCGCTCCTATTGGTCGTAGTTGGATCAAATCATTTGGAGTAGGGAGGTAAAACATTGAGCTTTGCCACAAATCAGGTCTCAGTGCTCCCTGAGCTTTGTAAGTGGCAGGAAATGAGTTATTGTAAACCTCTGAGTGTCCAACTGCGTCATGAAGGTCACCAACCGAGCGGAATTTTCAAAGTGGACTCTCTGCAACGTAAATGACAAAGGACCTGATTATATGGACGACGTCATCACTGGTGATGGAGACATGGGTTTTAATGAATATATGCACCAGAAATAGAAACCCTAAAGCTCTCTGAGTGGCACCAGTCCTCACCCAGATGTCCATAAAAAGGCATAGAATGAGCAAATAAAAAGAAGTTAGAAATCAAAATGCTCATAGTCTTTTTCTTTGAGATTGGACAGGAGTTGTCCATCTTGGAGTTTGTTCCTCAATTGGACGGACAGTCAACAACGCTGTCTATTACGTGGATGTGTTGCTTGAAAGACTCTGAAAGAGAAGGGTCATCAGGACAAGAGAAGACATCTACGCTACCAGGGGCAACTCCATCACGGCAATGTGCTAGGAGTCCGCTAGTTCCTGGCCAAACAACACCAGGTCAGGCCAACGCTGCTGTCCCATCCCCCCTCTCTATAGTCCTGAATTCAGAGTTCTTTTTGTGACCCTCGGATTGAGGCTGCACTGAAAGGAACCTGTTTTTCATCCAGAGGAGAGATCCAATCAGCCCCGTGTGACTAGAAGACCGTGTAAGTAGATGCCCAAAGATGCCTTCCAGGGCACGTACCAGTACCATGGCAGAGATCGTGTCACGAAAGAAATGGAATCTACGATGGAGCAACATGACATGATTATTACGTTTTGGGCTAAACTGAATAAAAATCTCTCTCTGTTGAGAGGAGAGGAGACTGTAACAAAATGAATACCTGAGTCTTACTTACTTAAAGAGAGGGAGGACTCTGGGGGTGCTCTGTCCTACTCTCACTCAAGTGTTGAGGTTGGTTTAAAGAAGGCCTCCTCCTTCTAAGGAGGGCCACGGGAAG
>NW_027286974.1:2833417-2860917 GCF_022747635.1 Hetaerina americana | reverse complement strand
GATGACCAAGCTTTAGTTTGTCAGTCAGCCAATAGAGGGGCTGCAAGCATTGCAATGAGTGAATTGGAAATTCAGTGCGAGAGATATATGGGATGAGAATCAATATTAATAAAACAAAGGTTATGCGATTTTCTAGAAAGAAAAAGGCTTTAGTTAAACATTAGAAATAGTAGGGCAATTAAACTAGAACAGGTAAGAACAGTTTATACTTATCTCCGAAAGTGTTTTGGACCAACACGGTATCTAAGTAGTAGGGACGTAAGGAGAAGAATTGCGCATTAGGCAAAGAGGCTTTCACTATAAGGAGGAGGGAGTTAAGATGAGAGGGACGTTGATTGTAAGGATATTAAGAAAAGACTCGTTAGAAAACTTTGATATGGAGCGTAGCTATGTGTGGCTATGGAAACGTGGTCATTGAAGCAGGAGGATAGACGTAGACTGGAGGCTATTGTAGATATAATGTGGGTGTATGGGATGAAGAATGGAGAAAGGGAAATGGACAGAGAAGAAGGAAAACAAATGAGGAAGTACTTGGTATGGTGGGAGGCGAAGAGAGGGGTTTGCTGGGAGATATATCCTAAGTAGGAGGCAGATGAAATGTGGATCAAGGGGGGTATCGATTGGAAATAGTGGGATATTGAAGAAGACTGTAATAGAGGGAAGAATGGTGGGCAAACGAGGAAAGGGAAGGAATAGGATATAAGGATGCCTAAGAATAGGAGATGAAAGAAGGAAGGAGGTACTCAGAGATAAGGAGGGACCTGATATAGAGTTGGCTGCTGGATTTTGAGTTTTGTTAGGAGTCAAGAAATGTTTTATTTAGTAGCTGTGTCCATCCAAAATCCTACCTTAACCGGTAGAATACCTAATAATAATTGTGTATACATATATACATATATATATATATATATATATATATATATATATATATATATATATATATATATATATATATATATATATATATGGGTCGCGGTAGTCCAGTGGGTAGAGCGTTGGATTGCTGACCAGAGGGTCCCGGGTTCGATTCCCAGGAAAGGCACTCTGGGCACCTTCAGCTCCACCCAAGCTTAAGTGATTTTTCGGGTACCAGGTGTTCCTGGGAAACCATAACCAGCACAGGGAAAGGCACTGGCCCCCATTAATACCCTGATGTGTGTATTTTCACACGCCATATAGGGCTTAGTACTGAGTGATCTCTACCATCACCTACCAAACCGACCTTCCAGGGTTGATTACTACTGGGTTTATGGTTTATATATATATATATATATATATATATATATATATATATATATATATATATATATATCAAAGTGTGATTTTTAACGAGCCTCTTTCTTAATTAAACATACCCTCTTCATACTCCCAACCGACCCTCCCTTCCCACTCTCTGTTGCTTATCTCACAATTCCCTCTTCCCTCTTCTTCCTCCTACTTATCGTGTTTAAATGCTTCCCTGCTCCTTATTACTATTAAGTAATCCTTCTTTTTCCCCATACCTCCCCATTAATGCTTCTACTTACTCTTTACTTTGATATATACCATAAAAACACACATTCTCCAGAGATACTATACGTGATAAACTGTTCCAACTGCTGCAACGATCATTAGTATTATACTATAAGTATCTGCGCCCCACCTCTCTACTCCTCCTCATTATTCAAATCATCTCAGCCTTTCTCTCTAATACTCGGCAAAAACCAATATAGCCTAGTGTTACATTTAAATTTTTAATCTTTACCCAAAAAAAATTTATATATATATAAATATATATATAAATATATATATAAATATATATATAAATATATATATAAATATATATATAAATATATATATAAATATATATATATATATATATATAAATGTTTCGTAACTTATTGTTTCCTCCATTCCAACATTTCCTCGTATGCTTATGTGTTCCAGGAAAGCGTTTAATTCATCTTCTGATTCTTCCATCCTGATATCCTTCTCCTTCTCACTCCATATACCATATTTTCGTCCAAATAATGCACACTTCCAGATATATGCATGTAAACTGTTCCATTATTAGCGTCTGCCCTCTCTACTCTTTAATATTTTAACATTTAACGCCAGAGTAACCCATTCGCCAGAGTGACTACATCATCTGCAAACCTAATGCAATGTACCTTCAGTCCAATTGTCTCTATGTCATCAGCCTCCTCCCTCATTACATATTAAGTCTAACATTAGTATTATTATTACATGTAATTTAACAGTACGGAACTACGTTCTGGAAGAATACAAGCTACCGAATAAAAATACCTCGTCTCTCTCCCAACAACAAAACACACGACACAACAACATCCAACAAATTACAACAACACAGAATCCCTCTATCCATCATTTCAATAGATATACTTCCTTTCTCCATACATTCCCTATCTAAGGCATCCCCTATCTGTCCTAGCAATCCCTCTATTTCTTCCGCATCCTATACTTCCTCATCCTTTCTGGTGGTCACTCAAAAGCAATACTAAAAGCGAACATACTCGCATTGTTCTGTCTGCCGTGTGTTATAGAGGTGTAGCAGTTGAGCATCATATCACATGGAATGCACTTAACCAATAACTTCTTACATTCTATCTAATTACCGTAATTTCCCATCAATAACACGAATCTAGAACTTAGTAGTTATGATGAATTTGTACAAATACCGCGCTCCGCTTTTCTCGTGGATTTACGAGATGAAATAACAGTAACAGCAGCAGATCTGTATAAAATAGAATTCAATTAGACAGGCACTATTCCAGACTAATTTATTTTGGCGAGACTCTTCTATAAATTAAATGGTGTACATAGGTATTTAAATGTTTCGATTTTAGCAATATTCATTACATAATTGTTTTTGATCATCTGAGCATTTTGGTACGGATAACGCGCGCGTACGGTAATTTAACATCAGAGACAAAGTTTAATTTCCTTTGTACTTTGTTTAGCCATTTTAACCCAATTAAAAACTATTCAGCAACTGGTCTCAATTTACGCAATGAAGAAAACGTGGATTGACCTGAAATGGCATAAAAATTGAAATGTTTTCAGGGTTTAAACTGATTGGTAACATTATATATAAGCAGGTACGGGAGGTGTCAATCTCTTGATGAATGGTTCACTTAAAGCAATGCCTTGTTTGTTATTTATTATCCGCGTAATTTATTTGATGAATATCTCTTGAAACTTCGTAAGACAGAATGTTCACAAGATGGCTTGCCACTGAACTGCCTTGGGGAATACTCCAACATGACAAAATAACGAAAAAAATGTACGACCTACGGACTACAAAGTTTTTCAAGACACAAAAAGGCTAAGAATTGAATATTTAAACAGGAATTCATAAGCATCAAATATCATATTTTGTGGTTAATTAGATTTGGACCAAAATGGTTGGAGTGTTTGGGACGTTTAAAGGAAAATAATGGCATTGTTGGGTAAATAAGCTTACAGACACGACAGAGGAGGAATAGAATGTGATAACAGGGACGTCTAAGAGTGAAAATATAAAGAAAATAATAATTAAAACTTAAATAAGGAGCGTAGTTACTCATGGCTTTGAAACTTGGTCTTGTTAGAGCACGAAGGATGATAAGTTTAAATAGATAACATGCTTGGATGAGGAAGTAGACCTAATATGGCTTTTTTTCAGAAAAGGAATTGTCGTGAGGTGGATAGATAGTCGATGGTGTCCATCCATAACAAGCCTCAAGCAGTAGAATATCGGTAATAACAATAAATAGTTTATATCGAAGTGTTACCGTCATTAATTGCCATAAGTATCCGATCCCCGTGAATCTTGATGAAGGTAACAAAACTCAAAAGAGCCATTGATTTGTGACCCCGCGAGTTATAATCAACAGAAAATGCGTGATCGTCCGAGATGAAAACAATCACTTTAAAACATCTGCATTGGCGAGGGAAATAAACAAGAATACATGCTTACATAGATTTATTAGATACATATGTACTGGGAAGAGTGCACTGCTATGTTCAGCTCCTATTTCAATACGTTTACAAGCTTTAAATGGTTTATACTTTTGCTGTTAGCTTTCGTTAAACCACCAAGCGACAGGTACATATCTTCGGAGTGAAGAGACAACTTGAAAGCATTTTAGCGTTACAAAAACAAACATCAACATAAAAAAGAATGTTTTAACATTAAAATGCCTCAGTTTTTAAACGCAAAAGAGCCGGTACTAACCTGCAATTGTAGAAGATCGATGATAACCTCTGCTGCCGTGTAGAGCCTCTCGTCTTCTTGAAAAATGTCCATTAAAACTTCACCTTTACAGAGACACAGCCTACAAAACGTAAACTTTCTTCGGACATCCATTTCCTTGATTTAAAATGCGTTCTGCGAAGGGAAGGGTTTTCCAAACATCACCAGATACTGAAGAAGACAATCATTAGCAGGTTAATGATCGATGAGTGCTTATCGAATCGCCATAATAGTAAAATTAAACATGAAACTAATCACTTCATAACTCTGGTTTCATTACAAATTATAATAGAATTATCTCCTCAAAAGCTGAAAATAATTTCAATCAACGACATCGCCTGAGTTCTTTGGTTTTAATGAACTTCCAGTCACCCATAATTCAATATGTAAACAATTGAAAAACGCTGCGCGTAAAATTCCACCAGCTGTTAAAAAAATATTTATTTTTTCAGGGCAATGATCTCACACAAACAACAGGAGTGCTCTATGAGAAATAATAAATGTTTGGTATTTAAAACGATGCCTTCCTACATAAACACGTTTTAAACTTAAGGAAGCTATCAAAATTGCTCAAAGAGAAGAAGAAACTGGAAAACAGTATTGGGTATTTAGTGAAATCTAATCTGAATTCAATGTAATTTGCCGATTCTCTGCCTTCGTTTTCTCTACTTGCCTCGCATTCTAACGTAAATTTTTCTCTTTGCTTTCAAATTCCCGTTTTCATCTTGCCTTATCCTGTAGAATATCTTAATGTTTTGATTAAGTCTCTCTATCTAACCACTCTATTCTCCATATATATTCTACGACAACTCCCTCAGATGTGACCGTTCTTAAAATCCACGAAGCACACAATAGACACCCTAATTATATAATTTTTTTCTTTCTGCTAATACCCTCACCGTCACAAAGATCTACCAAATCTAAAAACTAAATGATCTTTGCTCAGAAAATTGTTTGTGATCATTCACAACCTTTCTGTTGATTAATCTTACTTCAATGCAAGTAAAACCAAACTTGTTGTCTTAATAAATTGTTTTACAATCCTCATACACTGCTGCTTAATGTTTTCTTGGGGTAGAGTTACATTTTTGGATGAGATAATCTTCTGGGTGAATTTATACCTCTAAAGTTCCGCGTAAGAGCCAAAAATGTCTTCCTACCATTTTTCCCTCAAGTACTAAGAATTTATGCAAATATATTATCTGTTACTACCAACTTTTTCCAACTTAAAATCCCTTAATACCTCTTCTACCTAGTTTGTAATGCACTATAGACTCGAGCAATCCTTGATTACTAATGCATCACATTCCCTGTATATTCTTTAATTTGCTGGGCTAATATCTCCCGACAATAATAATGGCTTCCCTGTCTAATGGTGGGTATATTTCTTCCCCTGCCATATCCCAACAACCATCTTTAATGCATCAATTCCACTTTCCCCTTCTTATCAAAATCCTTCATATCCTTGCCTTTACCTTGCAACCACATTTCTTTGGACCTAATAGTTCCTCATTTAAGTTAATTGACTCTCTGTGTCCGTATTCTTATCCCCTACTTGTAGATTAACATTATTCCATATGCTTCCTCACTCATCATATTAATAATCTCTCCCCAGGACAAACTAAATCTCTTATTCTATATCATTCCTATCGTACCCTTTCACCCTCCGTCTATCCTATTTCTTAAGTGTTCTCTGAGGGAAAGGAGCCAAGTTTTATCGAGGAAAAATAAGCATATATTTCATGAAAAGGGATCTAAAAAGTCACACAAGATACTATATAGGAACTGTTAATTTTTTTTTAAATGATAAGGAAACCATAGATTAATGGATGAGATGATCAGGAAGTTAAGATGAGGGAAGGAAATAGAAGAATATAAACACAGAGTTAGGCAGGAGAAAGTACAAACAGGGTTAAATAATATTAATTGAAACGAGTGGCAAATATGGCATAAGAATAAATGTTGGAAAATCCCGTGCTGTGTTATATAAAACAAATGAAGGGGTAAATTGAAATTGCGCTACATGTACAAGATGGTGGGTTAATGAAAACACTACCGGGAAGTACGAAAGGGAAGATCTGCGTGTTAAAATTTAGAGATAATAAGTCGGGTAATATAAAGCAGAATAGAAGATCCAAGATAGATGGAAGGAATGTATGGAATAATTTTATGGTAGAAGACATGAGGCCAGGAAGCAAAAAACACATACAAGTAGATAATACTATCAAGTAGATGAAGATAGCTTTTTGGTCCAGGAAAACTCAAGATGGTGAGATGGAAAGGGCATTAATGAAAATGAATTATAAGGCTGTGGATGGGAAGGAAAACATTCCTTTAGTAATAAAAGGCTTAGGAAAATGTGGGAGTCTAAGAGTCTAGATAATTGGAGACTGATTTGTAGTATATATATGAGGAAGGAATCTGGCCGGAAGACTTTGTGCGATCAGTGTTGGTTCCTATATTCCAATAAAAAGGTAAAGACTAGATCAAAGTGGAGACTACAGCACCATCGCACGCAACTAGTGGTTCTCAGGATATATTTAATGGGGAAGGGAAAAGGAGATAACGGCAAAAGAATTACCGTAATTTCCAATAGATAACGCGCACCAAGAACTTCAGGACTTCATAGTTATCTAGAACGTGTAAAGATGCCACGCATTTGTATATATATATATATATATTTATAATGTACACGAAAGTCGTAAATTGTGTTAGTTACATCATTTATAACTCGAGAACAGCTGAACTATTTTGATGATGTTTGGTTTTTTCAATACGACTCATTACAGAATAGCAGAATAACCATTAAAATAACTTATAAGTATCGTATCGTAAAATATCGTATCGTTTCGTCGATTTTGATGGTATTTGGTTTTTTGGACTCATCTCAGCCCAGATTAGCAGAATAACCAATTCAATATCGGAGAGGTATCGTATTGTGATATCGTATCGGAGAATATGGCATCGCAGCGTATCGAATTTCCTTCATTTGGTTTTTTTGCAGTCTTTTCAGGTCAGAATAGCCTTCAAAATATTCTAAAAGTATCGTTTACCCCTGGCGATATATATATACCTGTATTTCTGTATGTTTCTATAATATAATATTCATTATGTATTTCTATCAATCTGATAGATGACTGACACACCGTGACATATTAATGAATATAAATGTTGAGAATAACACCATAAAAGGTATTTGTGTGCTATTCCCTGGTCCATAAGATGAACCAACGGATGCAAATTTGATATATTAAGGCAAGAATTTAGCAAACGCATTTGGATCAACGGGAATATAGGTTTCAAAATATTTTATTGAAAATTAGACAATGAGAAAAATAAAAGAAAATGGAAACGGTAATATAGAAATATATTTATTCTGCAAAATGGTTATCGATCCGAGAGTAACAGGAAACCATCATGACTTAGGCAGAAGTCAACACAGGCAGTTGTTTCAAATGTTGTTGTCACTTTCCACTTAAACACAATGTAATGCCTTTGATTCCACCTTGCGCATTGCGGATTCAAGGTCTTTATGCCTTTGATTCCACCTTGCGCATTGCGGATTCAAGGTTTTTATGCCTTTGATTCCACCTTGCGCATTGCGGATTCAAGGTCTTTTTGAAGAAAGAGTACTGCAGTATCACTTAATAAATGTCACCAACAAGGACAAACACACGCAATCGCTTACTGCTTCGTTCTTCCCATCCATATGTGATGACATGCATTTGCGCCCCAAACCCAGATCATCCAGTCTTGCGTTGGTCTCCCGGCCAGCTCATTGAACACCAAAATGTCCAGAGGTTGCAACAGAGAGGTAGGAAACCCCAAGGAAAACCAACAATGCACAACCTACGCAAAGTGGTTCGGTTTGTTTCCGACTCTTTCGTTTCTTCTTGCCGCAAATTGAGCACACACTGAAGAAGGACACCATGTCTTCAAGAGAACACCCTCTTTCATGAATGACGCAAACCTAGCTAAAGCACAAATTTAATTCCCTTTCCTCATTCATTTCAATCGACACAGATACCAATTTTTGCGTTTGGGCAGCATTTGGTGTACGAATGCTGTTTTGGAGCACAACATAATCTTCAAGAAGTATTTTATCACCACCGACTGAAGCACCAAAGCACCAGAACACCTTATCCTTTGTTCCCTATTCAGTCCAAACTCAAAACATCACCTCCGTCCCTTTGCGATCCATTCATTTGTTTCCATGACCATTCTTCTCTGATCAATTTGACAGTGATGAGGGCTATGAGGTCCATCCAATAAATATGTGAACTGGGGTCCAATCTGGCAGGCCATGATGCTGGCGGACTACATTGTGCCCCTGTGCCAGGAGTATAGCAGTGCTAGTTTGGCTCCTGAGACCCAATGGGGAGGAGCCATCTTCTGTGTTCTTGGCGAATCGTCTGGCTGTGATGTGTTATGGTATGCCCAGTTATGTTAGTTAGTTACTCTGCTGTTGTCTTTACTTGTTTTTATACTGTTTGTCATCTGAAAATGGAAATTGAGGACGAAATCACAGAAGCAACGTATCAAAATATCAATTGATTATAGATGAAGTGCAGAGGTAAAAGTTATCATATGAAATTACTACTCCTGAAATGCATTGACAACTGTTTTAATGCGGTGATATTGCTCTCTGATGAAGAAAGCGTCCGTCTTCAGGTGGATCAAGTGTTTTAAAGAGATGGCCAAGACAAGAAGACGCCAACGAGGATGACGCAAGGCCTATTTAAGGCCTTAAATACCACCATACACGTGTTTGACCTTTGACAACATTGATCGTGTGTGCAATGGCCCCTTGTCCTTCCTGTCAATCGTCATAATAAACTGTGATCCGAATGATGATGTCAGCTGATGAATAGTGAACTGAATTCGGGAAAATTATCAACAGTGCCCCCACACAATACACTGATACTTCTATGTATTACATTACTAATACCGAATGACACGATTGGATGTATGGATTGGATGGATCCTTGGGGGCATATACACAATCCATACACCACAAACACTAAGCACCACCATTCAGCAGCACACTATATACATCAGAGGAGGCATTTAGATTGTACGCCTTCAGTTTTAAGGGCAAATTATTAAGAAATTCAAATCACCATTGATCCTTTTATCATCCATTCTCTCCTCCTAATTATAATTCTTATCAATAGATCTTTACCCCAAATAGCGACTTTTCATACACACATATATACATATATATATATATATATATATATATATATATATATATATATATATATATATATATATATATATATATATATATATATAATTGCGAGACATCTTCAAGTCCACAAATCCAACTTCAATCCATATGTGATTACTAACAGGGTACCAGATCTTCCTGGGAAACCATAACCGGCACAGTGTATTAAGGAACTGGCCCCCCTACCCTGATGTGTGAATTTCACATGCCGTAAATAGGGCTTAGTACTGGGTGAACTCTACCATCAACCATACCAAACCGACCTTCGGGTTGATTACTGTGTTTATGGTTTATATGTATATATATATATATATATATATATATATATATATATATATATATATATATATATATATATATGTGTGTATATATGTATAATATATATATATATTTTTTTTTATAAGTACACATTTATGTATAGTTATATACATTGAAACATGAAAATCCACCAAAAGGTAAGCAAATATTAATGCACATTATTCAGAGCATATAGATTGTTCACCATTCTTTCTGGAGTATTAAAAGTCAATCACCATTGATCCTTTGATCATCCTCCTTATTCTAAATAGATCCTTTGAGACTTTATCCTATATTCCCAATATAAAATGCAATTAAAAATGAGAAAATGAGGGGACATTGTACATATCACACTGGGCACAAGATGATGTTTGGAGAAGAGACACAATAAATAATAATAAAGCAAAGGAACGACACGATAGAAAACCAGTAAAAAGCCTCACATCTGCATTCAAATGGACTTCCAAAGGGGGGTGCTTTATTTCTAAACAGTGGAATGGACAAGAGGAAGAATGAGATGGAACATAAGAAGAAGAAGGCATAGATAGCTATACTACGAATGAATGAATGAGGGAGTACTTTGGTTAAGAAGGAAGGACAACAAACCCATCGATGTGTAGACGAATAAATCTAAAGCATAATTATAAAGGTTTTATGGCATCAGTTCACATATCTATTGAACAGACCACAGACTTAAATATTTTAATATATCTATAGAAGAACTTTAAACCATAAGTTTCGAATTGTACTCTTGATTATTGGCTATAGAGAATATTTCAAAATTTTGAGGAATATTTTGAGGCAAAAAGTGAATCCTGGAGAAGTAAACGCATTATCTAATATTGGCATATTGGAATATTTAGAAGACACTTACACTCTGAAAGAGGACCCACCTTTAAGACATAAGACTAAGTCATTTCCATCTGCGAATCAGTCGTCTTAGCAATCCCCATTCACAACTTTTCCCGGGGAATGTCGGTCTTCGTGATGAGTCTGATGGACTCTTGGAACGAATCCTATTTTCTTCCATCTGACGGTCCAGGGAATCCACCGACACTTGCCTACGGACCCTTCTCAACGGACCTCCAATGTTTCCAAGGTGACTCAGTCTAGGTTGTCAAGGAGGAAATCTTTGCTGGCATGCAGTGTAACATTCCAAGAGCACCCGTCTACCATGCCGAGGGGAAGTGCGCCAATCGCCGTGATCACTTCCAAATACAATTGGTTGATTAAGGGCATCTTGAACTTTGACCTTTCTACTCCAGGGCACTAAACACTTCCCACTCAAGTCCTCGGATAACTCAGACACACTTCTCCAGTCCATCCAGGGTGGAATTATTGGCGTGGCCATTTACAATGCTCCTTTATACTGAAAATTTTCCACTGGAACATTTTCCCAAGGCAGTTTGTTTCTCCTCCACAAGAGGGCAATGCATTCCCACCCTTGGATATCTTGTATTTTCCCTGACCCTTACTTAACGAGGAAGAATTTAGTACCACCCATGATGCCAGACACCCTTTCGTATGAGTTGAATCCAGTATCTAACAACAGTTCATCTCACCAGCATCCATTGTCCTACCACTCACCAATATTCTCCGATGGCAATGCAAGGTGAATTACTAAATCATTTAGTTTCATCAAGTTGGGTACCCTGACAGGGATAAACTGTGCTAGGGTTTCTTCTTTGATGCCCTGATCATCCAGGAATTAATTCAAGAACAAATCTTTCCCTCTTGGGAACATGGTATGCCCTATTTTTGGAGATTCACAGGGTCAATGGTCCTTCCTACATCTTACAAAAGGTCGCAGGTCTAAATCAGGGCATCTCCAAGGACACAGTTGAACTTACAAGCTTCCAATCCTGTCATCCCATGTAATATCATATACATAAATGACCTCCCAAGGATGCTTAATTCTGTACCTAATACACTTCCCATCCTGTATGCCGACGACACAAATGTCTTAGTGTCTGCCTCTTCAATCAACGGCCTCGTATCAAGTGCTAACAATACTATCCACCTTTTGCAAGAGTGGTGTGATCGTAATTTTCTTCATATTAATAAGGAAAAAACAAATTTAATATACTTTGTAAATAAAAATAAGCCTCTGACAGATATTTCAATACCTGGATAGAAGACCCTGGATAGAAGACCTGTAAACTGGGATAGCCATATTTCTATTCGTGAAGGATTCTCGGGTCTTCCACCGGGTCAAGGGTTCCATATTGGCCAACGTTTCGATGCCCGACTCGTGCATCATCTTCAGGGTTGATGGCTGCCATTCCGAATCACACGTCACCTGAGCTCCAGCCTCAGGTGACGTGTGATTGGCCCGAGGAGGGGGGACCTCCTGATTGGTCGCCGGGCAGTTATGGTCTGTTCCTTCCTTTCTTTACTTGGTTTAGCACCGGTTTCCACGCATTGCTGAGGGAATAGCCGGAATCCCTATTGAAATTATGTCCTGCCATTTTAATTTCAATTGATTCTTTGACTATTCGGTCCCAGTAACCACCGGCGCGTGCAAGTACCTTCGTCTCATTGAAATTGATGGAATGATCCATCGCGATGCTGTGTTCGGCGATGGCTGATTTTTTCCAATTGTCCCAGGCGAAGGTTTCTTTTGTGTTCTTTTAATCTTGTCTCAATGGTCCGCCCCGTCTCTCCGATGTAGACATAACATAGAGCTCATGTATATAAGACGGCCAAATACGGAATGGCAGCCATCAACCCTGAAGATTTTTATGTATAGTGTGTTAAAATACGTCTATGTTTGGATTTTTTCAATGTTCATTACATCATGCGCATCGTCATTTTTCCGATCGTCTGAACATTTATCCCCGCGTTTATCGATGGGAAAATACGGTAACATGAACATCAACAAGAAGAAAACTAAAATCATTTTGATTGCATGAGATAGAAGCTGAATACTGCAGACATATCACACACAATTCAAAGGGGCGAAATTAGTAGAATCAAGTGGAATCATCATTGATCTACATACATACCTGGGCAGCAGCAGTACCTATTAGTAACATGGGATGGAAGACGTTCGACCGACACCAAGCGAAGAATATCCAAAGATAAGAAGGCTAATTCCTGAAGAAGAAAGAGACAATCACTACTTTGATATTCAAAGAACCTAAGACTGGAAGAACAAGGAAGTAGATTAGTCGAGGCTTCTGTGTTTGAGTGTGGCGCCCTATGGATTGGGAGACTTGGAACATTGGAAAAGTGGACAAGATTAAGAATAGAATAGACTGGAAGAAGCCTTATAGAGAGAGAGATGGTGTTGATTGGGAGAATGCTGAAGAGATTAAATGGATAGAGAGACAAAGTGAGGAAGGAAGGAGGAAGTATGTATAAAGAATAAGAGCAGATGAGAGGATAGGACTACTGTTATGGAGAAAGAACACGCTCTCAATGGCAAAGAAGAAATAGAAGATTGATTGGACATATACAATGAGGAATACATAAATGGATTGATTAAAGGAATATATAATATAATAAGAAGGAGAGGGAATTCAATGAGCTACACCAAGAGACATGAACATTACAACAGGATACCAATTAAGAATGACATAAAACAGATAAGGTATCAGGGGTTACGGGAATTAATAATTACATAGAGTAGAATGGTCGGAGGACTGCAGTAAACCAATCATAGCATTGAAATACTGATAATGAAAAGAATTATAAGCATTCAGAATCAAATATGGGGAAACTGGATCGTAATTACATTCAGGATAGACACTCCAGTCTATATATATTATACCAATGAAAATAAGAATACAAAGTAACTTTCCACTGTCTTTTATTAGCGTACAACCGGTTTCAACGCTCAAGATATATTATACCAATGTTGGCATCGATGCACGATTCCTTTTATACGTACCATGTGCCCAAAAAGCGACGAGGCATATGGGTCATGGTCGGTTACGTGGCAGAAGACGCCATAGGCTTCGTCCATTCACACCCTGAACTTAACCTCGTCTTAGAGTCTGCAACTTAAATGATAAAAGCGAAATAAGTTTCACTCGATACACTTTTGGCACTCCAAGAGACATTTATTTCGTGATCAGACGTACATAATTCAGATATGAGCTTCCGAAACAAGTTAAAAATGGAAATGATTCATTTGCCGGCTAATTTGCTGGTTAACCTCATCACGAAATTTATCCATGAGTAGCATTAGGTACACTATCCTACGACTTCGTTAATAATTAATATAATATATAATAATTTTACGTAATCCACTCAAATAAATCGAATTCAACACCCCTCGCTAAATTGTCGGCATATTTCATGCTAGATGAACTCCTTGGATTGTGGCACGGATAAAACGCATTGTGACAACTTCCTGTGATAACGAAACGTCACTATTGATTAAAAGCGTTCTTTTTTCGTCAAGAAAAATTCAGCAGCCAGGGGTAATTCGCTGTAGTTAACCACCGGGGTTCGCACCCGGGCCCTCGGAAGCCAGAACCTTACCTACCGCAAACTACTCCCTCGTTTTCATTTCATACGAAGGAAAAAAACCGCGCTATTCACTGATGTTCCCTAACGAAAGAAAGATAACGTCCCAAGTGAATTGGCAACTCATTTCTGCAGATCACATTACCGACACACCGAATGCCATGAAGAAAGATGAATCTAAATTTATTAAGTACATAATACTTACAAATATTTCTGGGTCGCTTTAATGTTATCATTACACGCAATTAGTCTCAAATCCAATTCACTGAATTTCATACATATCCGATTAAAACTAAGAAGTAATTGGGTTCATCTAGAACACAGTTACAGTTAGACTATTGAGAGGAATTTTGAAAGACGCGGGTTTATTTATTTATTTATTAAACTTATGACGGCGACATGAACCAATCCGAAATCATGGAATGTTTATTCATAACACGGGGGAAAGTGCAGATGTAACCCTAACAATGAGTTTAAGCAAAATCTGTCCCTATTTTTCATTATGGGAATAGATAAGCAGGAAATGGGCAGTAAACACCTCTAGAGGCTATTCTTAACGAACGCATATGAAAGGGGAATTTATTACTTACCTGAAAGGCAGTTTGACCGTGAAGATAGACAGCTGTTGATATCAATTCCTTTTAATTAACGAAAATAAACTGTCTCTCGGTCGGCCGCGCAGTTCCAAATGTATTTTCCCCTTTCCGTTATCTGCTACACCATGGCAACACCCGAACCTAATCTACCCTTTCACTCCAAACATTTAATTTTAATCAGACCTGAAGTTTCCTGGTACATTTAATAATTTAACATGAATTAAAAATGTGATAAGTCATTGTTTTTCTTTTCAAAAAATATAAAATCGCGGGACAGTCGAAACATTTGCCATCGGTTCGGCGATAGCGATAGTGTCGTTTTGCAAAACGATTCGACAGTAATCGACTCCGCTCACTCCAACCGTAATCATGGCCGGTGCTACAATGGTTGAGCGAAAAATTGACATTGCTCATGCCGACGAAAGCGTTGGACGAAATGCATTGGAGGAAATTAGTGAGTAATATCCAGTTTATAATACTGTTAATAAATATTGGTGACTTACGTGATGTGAAACCTTATACTTTCCTTCACGAAATCGCAGAGTCATACCGATTGTCACATTTTTTAAAGAGTTTATTTATATTTTTGGTTATTTAAAATTTTTCAAATGGTCGGTTTATATTTTGGTCAGTAAAGGTATGGAGTCATTTATTGCCTTCGCTGCACTAATTTTAAATCGTCCTTGAAGCTTAGGCGTTAATTTGAGACCATTGCAACATTATATTGTTGACGCTATTTCTCATGCTCATCATAATCTTTCAATAAAATTACATCTTTAACTATTATTTATGCTTCTCAGAACGCTGTGAGGACGATGGGGACGAGGAGGCCGTATTGCTTAAGGAGCAGGAAATTCTTCAGCTGGCGCAAACTTACAAGAAGGAGAAGAGAGCCAAAGGTAATTTTCCGTTGAAACTGTATGGCTTTATTTTATCTCTCAATCACGAAAATTAAACCCTGAAGCTATTATTTTTCCTTGAGTTTGAGATAGTAGCAGTTGGTTTTAATAGGGGATCATGACTATTTTAACAGCTGAATTTGCCTCTTAATCAAGTAATTAGGCACTAAAGGTGAACAGTGAAAGTTATGAGACGTTCCGTTATCCATTTAGTTTCATTATATGTTAAATTAGAGTGTGCATTTTGGCACAAACTGCACCAATGATGTGCAAATTTCGACAAGGTGTACACATGGTATAACTGTCCTTCTTACGATGAGAATTTTGCAATTTTATGGCCCAATCGTTTAAGATTTCGATGAATTTAATTTCAAATCGTCTTAATTTGGTTTGGAAATTGTTAGCGTGCTGTTTTATCTACTGAATTTCATCAATACCTTAACCGAATTTCAGATTTGGGTCATGGTCGTGTGGAATTGTGGTTTATCAAATTTTGTGTGTTTTAGCATGAATTAATTGCTGTAGAAGTGTGACCAGCATGATTTTAAAGTAGATCGCGAATGTTTTTTGACTTGCCTTCTATATTTATGCGAAATTCTTTAGTGCAAGGGTGACTTAGCAAACGGAAATTTTCGTTATTCACTTATTTGATGCGCGTCACCTTTTACCTATTCGTCATGTCATTAAACTGTCGTAATGTGTGATTAGTAATGCATTACTCAAGTGCGTGGTCATGATGATAATTGTAAATTTCTGGATATCCGTTCCGCCAAATTCCTTTTTCGAGGATGAGAGTCCAAATTATGTTTTCGGCAAGCGGACGGCGTTCGTGTTTTGTTCAAACCCTTAGCATTTCAGCACGGTAACGGAAAACTTTTGACTTCACTTCAGAGGATTAAATTTATGTTATTTCCACCATTTTTGTTCCTATTAAGTCCCATCCCGACAAAAATTCACGCACATGAGTCTTGAAGAGATCATCAAGGGTCCTTGAAGAGGTCCGCAGTCTTAGTAGATAGTATATCTAGACCATTTTCAATGTGATCAACGAAAACACGAAGTAGTAGCGTTTGAAAAGTTAGAACTTATATTAGTTTTGTAGTCTGGAGTAAGGAATATGTGCTGAATTCTACCTAAAAATAATTCCGATCGGTTTCCGCCATGCTGTCCATTCCAAAATTAAAGTTACAACCGTAATGTGGTTAATGCTTATTCCAACTGTACGGGCAATACATACGACGTATAATTTTTTACGATCTCCCATACGATGATATCCTTTCCGAGACATGTACCAATGCACCAGGACCCCACATCACATCCCCATCTCCCATAGTGTCGCCTTCAATTGCATGCACTTAATTTACAAAGTATTAAAGTACGTAGAATGCCTTAAATCTCGCAGAACCGAACGCCATGTTGTTTACATGGACGGTTTCCGATTGTTGTACCGCACTATGGTTACGTAAATGTTTATTTGTTTGGGAAAACTTTTCCTTTGACTGAGACGGCCATGTTTCTTGACATTAATTCGTATTGCCGACGTATTTGGGATTCTAATCTTACCGGTTTACTGAAGAGACTTAATGGTATTCAGTGTGTTTTCTTTTTCGCACCATTCGTTTCACTGTTTCTGATATCATTCTCTTCTCAAGCCATCATGGTATTTTTTATTCTCGCATTGCACATAATGTGAGAATTGTTTTTAGCGTTCTTCAACCTCAAAGATGTTTCTGTGTTGAAACTGCAAATTAAAATTTCAGACATGATAGACTATGTCGTTACCCAAAGTATTCCCTTTGCGGGAAGTTGAATGGTTTCATACCCCATCGTATATTTATATACATAAACATAACAAATAAGGGTACTCCTTTAATTAAGGGTACCACGCCTGCATTGTGCTAGCATTGTCTATTTGACGAAAGGCACACGGCTTGACTTAATAGTTTTAATAGGGTGGTGTTGGTGTCACACCCATGGTGTCCTGGTGGTGTTGGTGTCCTTTGAGGGAGGAATATGTCATTTCACCATTTTAATGTAGAGGGAAATAAGGATATAATATAGGGGTATGTCTGCTAGTGGTGGTGGTAGACTATAATTAGGGGGTGGTTGGGGAATTGTTGCGGTGCTGTTTGCAGACAGAGGTTTTCTTCTTCTTCGGAAGCAGACAGACATTCATTTAGACTCTGTACTCTTTTTGTTGGTCGTCCGTCCGAAGACCTTAAAGACCAAGGAAGCTTGACATAGTTTATTATTTTGTGTATGTGTAGATCTCTTTCAATCTATCGTAAATTGATATTCAGTTTCCGATGTAAAAGTAATGTTGTTTGCACTGTCAATGTCTTATCAATTGTATTGCCAGTACTGTGATCTGCGGATCATTGAGCGTGACACGTTAAAACCAACAGTCAGATGAATTCGGCACTCCATGCAATGCATTGCAGGGAATAAATTGTTGACGAAACTTGGTGTGCAAAACTTATATATTCTGCAAAAGCCTCCCAATCTACGCACACCTATCCTGCCCTAGTCCTGCCTCTTTATTCAACGACCATGTTTCCACAGCCACACGAAAGCAAGCCCAATGTCAAAGTATTCCAATGAGCCTTGTCTTAAACATCCTAATTCTCCAATGTCCCCCTCTTCTCAATTCCCACTTCTTCCCTTGAGGGCATCAACACAGCACGCTTCGGTTCAATGTAATGGTGTGTGTGATTGCAATGTCATCTTATCAATACTGCAATATCTGTGTAGCATTGCGCACAGCATACTTTAAACCGATAGTCTAAAAGAATTCAGCACTTCCCGCAACGCACTTCAAGAAAACATTGTTGCTCCAGTACTCTTTATATACAAACCTTGTGGAGCACATCTAAAGTGCTATCTACATCAATACCCTGCAAGCCACCAAAAAGGCACGTGGCAGGGGGTGTAGCACCAGGAGGAAAGGGTAAGGGATGAGGGGGTTAGGGTTTTTCAAATGGAAGGGGAAAGGTTTGGGGAAACCCGCAAAAAAAAAAAAATATATATATATATATATATATATATATATATATATATATATATATATATATATATATATATTAGTATAACCATGCGTAGTCCCTACCTTGTAATTAGGTTAATACTCATTGTGCCGAGCTGACTCCTGGGGGATTTCGATTACAAGCATTCTGGTCTCTTATTGTTATTAGAAGAAAAAATGACATTTTAAACCTGTCAGTCTTGCAGTCTATCATCTCTCTTAATCTTATATTCGTGATCCCTCCGCCCTATGTAATACGTTGGGGTTCGTATTATGTTCTTGATGTCATCGGAAAAGGACCCATCTTCTAAATGTTTTCAATAAGTTTAATATATATTAGGAATCCCAGCCTAAATTTTTTAGCGAAAGTGGTTACGCTACTGCGTTGGTCATAACGATGTTTGAGGTAAATCTAGCCCCCATTCGGCTGAACTCTATCTAATTCCGAAATCAAGTTTATCTCTTCCAGGATCCCATATATACTGGCAACATACGATACTCTAGGTTGGGCCTGACTGAGGGCAATAAAACATCGTTCCTTCACTTTTTCATCACATTTACCCAGCACTCTTTTTACAAATCCCAATTTTTTATCAGCACGACCGTATATTCCCCGTATGTGCTTTCCCCAGGACAATTCGTTAGAAGTAATTGTTACACCCCAAGTATTTAAAGGAATCTACCCTCGCGATTTCCGTTTGCTTCACTTTGTAACTAAATAGGGGGGGTGTTACTCTTTTCCCAAAAATGTATTACTACGCATTTTTTCAAATATAATTCCAATTGCGAATTGTATCGCACCAAGTCTGGATTGCATTTAGGTCGTCAGCTAACGTGGCTCTGTCTTTGCGACTTCGAATGTCCTCATAAATCACTGCATCGTCAGCAAAAAGGCAGAGCTTGCTATTAACCGTGGTACTTAAGTCATTTATGTAAATAAGGAACAAGAGGGGGCCTATGACACTTCCCTGTGGTACACCCGACATGACCTTGACGGCATCAGACGATACACCATCCAGGACGACTGTTTGAAAGCAATCTCTTACGAATTGTCTAACTCAGCATAAATTACTCTGTGTCTTTAGTAAGATCTATAGTAATAACTTGCGTATTTCTTACCTTATACCCACATACATGGGTCCAAATTTGTACAACAAACTGCCTTCTGAATTTTAAACTCCAGCGTGCCTTACAGTCCTTCTGATGTGCGATCTGAAATGTCTCTTTGAGAAGAATGTCCATTCGGAACAGCTTTCTCGTTCCAGTTCCGTTTATTCACATGCCGAATGCCCAGTTTTTCTTTCGTGCCATCTCGTCCATGGACAAACGAAAGGTCTCTCCCAAAAGTGGTTGGACCTAGTCGATTAAAATGAAATGTATCTCGATAATTGATACGAGGTTCGGCTGAAAACTAAAGCACACGCATTTCTGTAGACCACACGAACAAAATGACCCTCAGAAGCACTCCTGGTCTGGTGGCATGTGGAAGTAACATTCCCCCCCCTCAACACACATGCACAGGTTTGTTCCATAGGGGAATTGCACCATACACGTACAAAGCTGACATCTAATCCAACGCTTCCCCCTTTCAGATGGCGTGGGTAATCCCATGGCTAGACACTGACACTGAATTCTGTTCCTCTGGGGAAATAAAACCCACATATGAAATGGAAGCAGTAGCAGTCCTTATGGCCTTAGCTCATGGTATAACAGCTCTCCCCAGGCAAATAAACATAACTGTGTATTGTGACAACCAGGCCTTTGCGCTGGCCTTACATAAGGACCTATTAATGTAGATATCTGTTATCAAAGCTCTGTACATACCCTGCCCAAGGAGGTCGTTACTTTATTCATCCAGAGTAGTATTTTGAGAAGCGGACGAAGTATTTGAGACGTGTTCTAGTGTTGTGTGCTATATATATGTCAACAATTGCGAGTTTATAAACAGCGTGACTATTAAAAAGTGACTCACTACTGAGATTCAATTGTCGTTCTAAAGGCTGTTTATTATACATGGTCGCACCCAAAAGTGTTAGGACTGATTTTTTTACAAGAATTTTATTGACGATATACTTACATCGACTTAGTATTCTTCAAAGTATACTCCTTGAGCTGCTACACTCTTAGTATAACGTTGCTCCCATTCCCCGTACTCCCGCTGGAAATTTTCTTTGGGGATGCCGTTGTAATGACCCTCGTCGAAGCCTCTTGAACAGCCTTTATCGAGTCAAAACGTCGTCCCTTGAGCTGTCTTTTCATCAGGGGGAAGAAGAAGAAGTCCGGTGGTGCCAGAGCGGGGCAATAGGGTGGGTGCGGCAACGTGGCAACGCCGTATTTGGCCAGGAGTTGTCTGATGACAAGCGCACCATGGCACGATTTTCGGCACCATATTGGCGCACACCTTGGGCATGGCCAAATCCTGTGAAATAACGCCTTGGACGTTGGATGCAGACAGACCCAACTGGTCTGCAATTTCTTCTGGACTGGTTAAGCGTCGGTCTGTGTTCAGCAGTGTCCTCACTCTGTCCACATTCGTGTCGGTTCTTGCCGTCCGGAGTGATGGTCGTCTTCAACGAGCTCCCTACCCTCTTTGAACAACTCGTGCCACTCAAATACTGTGGAACGGATTAAGGCAGTGTCCCCATAAGCCTGCTTGATCATATCGAGGGTCTCAGTTGCCGTCTTCCCGAGTTTCGCACAAAACTTCACGGAATAACGTTGCTCTAAATTCAGATTCATTTTGTATTTCATTGCGGACCAAAAACTTGCTTCACTAAAAACGGTGTCCTCACTCAACGACAGCCCGCAGGTGACTGAGGTTGGTGTCGGTCTGTTGCTAAGAGCCCCCTCCACCTTACCCTGCCAGGCATACCCCCCTCCACCGCTCCGTTCGCGCCAGAGAAAATCAGTCCTACCACTTTTGGGTGCGACCCTGTATAGTGACAATGCTGTTGATAGGTCTACTGTAAATTTCGATGGGGAGTAAAATTTCGTGGTTGAGAACCTTGGAAAAGCCATTACTGTTGATGAAACACATTTTCAACTGTGTTTTGGGATGCTCACCAAGTTTATATGACCAATTCTCTGGATTGAGGGGCAACGGTAAGTTCTTCTCAGTATATATACTCTAAAACACCTCCTACGTCAAGTTTGACAGGTTCAATGGTGCCTGGTGCCAATAATCCCCCTGCCACACACCTTTTTGGTGGCTTGCAGGGTATTAATGTAGATGGAATCTTACAACATGACTACAATGCACGTCCACACACTTTGCGCACATTTGGAGAGGCTCTTTGAAACCTGTAATAACCAATTGCTTATTCTCCCTTGTGCGAACTTGCAATGCCTTTTGCGATTTTGATTTTTTTCTTCCTCAACTCAAGAGAGACATAACTCAAAAGGGTTATGAGAAAAGTGGGAAGAGTTTCTCAATAATAATGTAAGAATAATAAAAAGATAAGTGAGACTACTCTTTAGACAGACCTTTTTAATTATAATTAATTGCAATGACATGCATTGGATATCCAGTCATACGTTGAGAGTCAAAAGTAAGCAATTAAACTGAGCAAACGGAGAAATGCTAACATAGTCAAAGAAACAAATGGCATTAGCTTAAGTAG
Source organism: Hetaerina americana (assembly GCF_022747635.1). Taxonomy (NCBI): domain Eukaryota; kingdom Metazoa; phylum Arthropoda; class Insecta; order Odonata; family Calopterygidae; genus Hetaerina; species Hetaerina americana. Next base: position 2,838,546 of record NW_027286974.1, on the reverse strand, counting down.
CACTAGTTAATCTGAATACTATCGTTCCCTTCGTTGATGGATTGGTTCCGTCTAAAGCAGTGTTGTTTATGCTTTGTTGGGAGTTTTGTTTTGTCTTCCTTCTATGATATAATTTCCATTCCTTGTCAATGCAACCAGAGAACCTTTTCGTGGTTGAATTTTGGCAATGTTCAAGTGGAGATCACAGTTTAAGATGTGTATGTTGTTGAAAGCTGTGTTGAGGCATAGATAAGACATACTTTGATGTGAATTAAGGCGGAGAAGGCACAGTGACAAGTTAGAGAGAGGCTCTAATTTACATAAATTAGCTCAGAATCCCAGCAGTGCTCTAGGCGATAATTTTGTCGTTCGCGTTGTTGAAGTACGAGTGAGTACCGGTTTTGAAGTACAACCTTTGCAGGACGGCATTTGGTTAATGCTCGCTGTGTTCCCACATCTGTTAAGAAGCCGTAGACACCATTATGGAAATGTTTGGCCATGCTTACATTTGATAAACATAACAGTTTCAGGTTTAACTTTGTGGATTCCTTCGTTATGAGGGTAAATAAATAAACTTTAACTTTAATAACTTCGTGAAACATTAAATCTTTATTGTGGAAGTGTAAAGTTTATTTTTACCCTCATAATGTTTACATTTGTTTGTGAGTATCTGGAATGGCTCTAAACCGATTGAGAATCCTGCCAGCCGTCAAATATGCACTCTGATTGGTTTTCTCAGCACTGAAGGCAGTTGAAAATCATTGTTTTATCAGTTAAGTTCATGGAGGGAAACGTAGTGAGTGATAGCATGGTACGGAAATGGTTTTAAGCTTATTGGTGATGGCCGAATTATAATGTTTGAGGTGATGGGTATCCGTCAGTCATTCCAGAAGATTTATGCTCCGAAAGTTGACCTAAAAAGCAGAGAAGAGATGCTTGTCGATTTTGTCGTGGAGTTTCCTCCGAGTGTCTCTGAAAAAGAAAGTGTTCTCTGTGAAATTGTGACCAAATAACATATTAAAGGCAAATTGCTGTAGCCGTAATAAATTAGCTCCTCTCGTCCTAAAAGGGAAACTGTAAATTTGTTGCGATGGTTTGTTAGAGAAGGAATTCCACGACAGTGACCAAAGGGCAACCTCCCGACCTTGAAACCTTTCTGTGGAGAGGTTTGCGGGAATGTCACTTCCTCACCAGCGACCAACTACAGACACAAACACGCCCTCTGTCCAAAATAATAATGGTATCCTTCACAAGGGTTTTAAACGCACTCTGTTAAGGATAGCTGGGTTTATTAACCCTTCAGTAATCATTCTTAATATCGTGATCATGTTCTCCGAACACAATTTCCAAAAGCTTTATTTTGCAATTCAATCGCTTATCATTTATCGCTCCATGGATAGTGGCATCGTGAATTGATTACTGGTGTAACTGACCTGGACTCCTGGTCAATGAGACATTGAATCAGGGTCAAGATTAGCAGCAATTGGCTCACTGTAAATTCCCAGAGTTGACTGATGCGGGTCTCGTTTCTTTCGCAAGATCTCTCGTTACAATTCCCACCACAAATCGTAGCACTGCGTTGAAGCCACTTTGCCCGGGAACATGTTGTACGTAGCAAGAAATAATGAGCTCTACGGCCTCTCAGTTAAATAAGAATGGGGGGAGATAAAAAACTAAAAGAAATATTTTTTAAATATTAAAATTATTAATATATTAAAATAAAATGCTCCTCTTGCGATTCAACTTACATCGGCCAGACGCGGAGGAGTATCAAAACTAGATTCAAAGAACATATGGCCCATTACAGATGTAACAGATCAGATAAATCGAGCATTGCCCTACGTTTACTCAAGGAAGACCAGCAAACATCAGAAAAGGAACTGAAACCGAGATAAACAAGACTCCCAACCACCTTTTGGATGCATAGGAAAGCATTTTCATGCACAAATTCAAAAAATGCTGTTGTCAATAATGATAAAGGGCCGATTCCATTCTCCTCACTCTATTCCCTTTTGAAATGACTTCTTCTATAGTTTTCAAACATGTTTCCGTTGGGCTAAGGTCCACCCCCAATTCCCCGTCATAATCCGTTGTTCAGATACCTTTCACTTTACCCCCCACCCCTTCCCTTCTCCTTCACTAATTACTCCTTCCCGTTCCACTCAGTCCATTGGTTTCTGTTCCCCCCCCCTCCCTCCTCTTCACCGATACGTTTAAAGTACTCCTCCCCTTTCTTTCTTCTAACTCTTTCGATTGGTCCCCTAACTCCCACAGTTTCTATATAAATATGACGCTTGTCTCCGGTTGTTTACATTCAACCTTGTGCTGGAGGTGTTTTCCCTTCAGTTCGCTGAAGAACACCCGTGTTCGATGCATTTCCTGGTTGCGCTCTTTACCTGTGTCCAGATTCTCCCAGAAGTTGCACTCTTTTGAGTGTGTGTTTCTTGAGTGCTTGTGTGTGTGATTGGTCTGTACCAGTCACAAAGCGTGTGCTTGAGAATATCCTGGAATCTTTAATTTGGTCTACTCTACAGCCTCGTGAAGGGTTCCATCTCCATCTGAAATTCTTTAACAGGGTCTCACAGCCTCGTGAAGGATTCCAGTCAGGGTAGTGTGTGCGTGAGGCTGTGTGTTGGTCCCTGACGCGGATTAATTTCCCAGTAAACCACCAGAGAGTGTATTCTGGTCGAGAGGTTGTGGTTGGTCCCTGACGTGATTCCCGTTAAACCAACACAACAATTGGTCTGACGAGAGATATTCAACTGATTATTACGGCCATTTGAGTTTTTTTCCCCCCATTCTTATGTTGCATGTACTTCTAGGGACCTGTATTATATCGTCAAACATTCAGTTGTATGCTTAACCTTGTGTGATTCCTTCTGACTGGGACTTATGTTCCATGTGTGAGATAAAATTAGTGAATGCCTTAATGGTTTGTTTGTTTGGTCTCCCCCACAGAGCTGGGAGAGCTGATCCGCGCCACCAGACCGTTCCTTGCGTACATAAGCAAGGCGAAGGCAGCCAAGTTGGTTCGTGCCCTTGTTGACATGTTCCTTGATCTGGAGGCTGGCATCGGCATTGAAGTGAAGCTGTGTCAGGTGAGTTCTACATCTACATAATACCCCGCAAGCCGCCACAAGGGCTGTTGGCAGGGGGTGTTAGGACACCAACCTTAATTAAGAAAGAAAAGCGCATGCAAAAGCCACAATTTTATACTATCCGCAAACAAAACATGGCATACATTCATTCAAGAACACATACACCCCCACACACACACGCAAACACTCAAAACACTGACTAACCTATACCTTCACACCTACAAATATACCTAATATCCTTGCAATGTCTAATTTTTTTCGTGACTTATAAATTCAATGTTTTCAGTATTTCTAAAGTGACTTTGGTTTCTTATTGTTATGATTTCTGATTGTTTGGGGAAAGAATGAGTATTTGTGTCTATCTATACTGGAATCTATTTCTCCCTTATTTCATTTTCTTTGTGGTCTGATCTACATACCGAAGTAGTGTGGGGCCATTATAATAATCCCAAGTTCCTCCTCCAATGACCTCCGCAGTCGGTCACAGCTTCCCCTAAAATACTACTACCATTTTAAACCTTTAATTAGTCACAGAGTCATCTCTGTGGTCACTTTCGATGAGGTGCTTGGGAAAGAGGGATGTCATGTTCTTATTTTATGCACATGTTTGGTGTTCTTTTGTCCTTTCTTTGAATTTTCCGTCCTGTTTGCCCAAAAATATATATTAAGTGGTACATTCTGAGCACTTAAACTCATACACTCCACTCCTCTCGTCTTTAGGGACTTAGTCTTTAGTGTGAGAGATCAGGTTCTTAAGGCATAAACCACTGTAAAAGGTGCATTTAATTTTTTATTTAGGTAAAATTTTGATTCCTCTTTGAGAAATATTCCCTAGATATAGTATTCTCCGCCATTTGGTGGTGGGATCTTTTAAATGTTCGGGGTTGTAAATTTGGCTTAAGGCTATTCTTGTAAGTTTCTACAAGTAAATTTTATGAATGAGATCTTCTGAATAACCATTGTTTTACTTCTAAGGTTCTAATTACAATTAAGTTCCTTATTTACATTGAATTTTGACTTGGAGATAGCGGTTAAACATTAGATCATTGCATTAAAAGCCGAAATCTTTTGGGCTTTAAGCAATTAAGTGTGTGGTATTACAAAGTCAATTATTTTATTTCATTTCAATATGTATTGCAAATTCCATGAAGTTACGACTGAGACAACAAAAATATGTTTTGTTTGAAGATATCCGTACTTTCATGGTATGCATTAAACTCTCAATCGTACCGGTGTTTATATCTGTGCCGTTATTACTTCTCTCTGTCACCTCAAAATTTTAATGGCATAACAATCTTATGATTGAGTCTTTTCAATACTTTGCGAAAAACTCTTTAATGAATTATGCAGGTTTGAAATTACTTGATGTTCTTGACAAGTTCTTAATTTTGTGAGATGGAAGGTTGTCAAATTGTGTTTGCTGTTATGAGTTTTGCAAATTTCATAATATCTGCATGTTATCCCATTAGGACCAGCGTTAGACGCTGAGACTTCCGTGTTCTCGTTTGTAGAGGCGAGAGGGCAAGTACTTTGCCACATCTGGTTGAAGTACTCGGTAGGGCATCCAAGGGATCTTGGTTTGTATCCCAGCGGATGCGAATGTGTTTTACACTTTCAAAAAGGTGTCGAATTGCCCCATAGGCTAGTGCCTCCTGTTTGTGAAGCCAACGAATTGATTTGCGTGGTTTTTATCTTGAAATTCACAAAGATTACGGTTTAATTGAACTATAATCCTTGCAGTGTTCTTCCATTTTGCCCCCTTGTCAATATTAATGCCTTGCGTCGACACTTGACTAATGCATCTCTCCTCCTTCCCAACACATCTCCATTGCGCATGCCGTTGCGGGAACGCAGGAGTGCATCGACTGGGCCAAGCAGGAGAGGAGGACCTTCCTGAGGCAGTCCCTGGAGGCACGGCTTGTCTCGCTCTACTTTGACACGGGCATGTTCCCGCAAGCACTACAGCTGGGCTCTGCGCTCCTCAAGGAACTCAAGAAGCTTGACGACAAGAACCTGCTTGTCGAGGTGAGAGCGTGGAACCACAGCATGAGA